>NW_026927639.1:0-31585 GCF_032062105.1 Saccostrea cuccullata | reverse complement strand
AAAACCCATGACCAGGGGCATGAAATTCATAAATTTTGAAGAGACATATTTCCTCGTCATAACTATGTACATAGTTTATTGGTTTAATCCCCAGGAGCAGAGAAGAAGATTTATGAAGAATTACTACATTTTCACAACAATCAATAGAGCCCCGCCCTAACACCAGAACCCCTGACCCTTGGGCCATGAAAATGACAATTTTGAAGGATGCACTCTTGTTAATCATAACTGCTAGCATAATTGTTAGCTTGTTTAAAACCGAGAAGTCGAGAAGAAGACTTTCAAAGAATTAATGTTTCAATAGAGCCCAACCCTAACACCAGAACACCTGACCAATGGGGCCATGAAATTCACAATTATTCAAAAGACACTCTTTATCATCATAACTATGTTCTTAGTAAGTTTATTCAGTACCCAGGAGCAGAGAAGAAGATTTTCAAAGAAATAATGCACATTTACTATATTATCTTCATAGTCCCGCCCTAACACCAGAACCCCTGATCCAGGGGCCATGGAATTCACAATTTTTGAAGAGGCATTCTTGGTAATCATAACTATGTTCCTAGTTAGTTTACTTAATACCCAGGAGCAGAGAAGAAGATTTTCAAAGAAATAATGCAATTTTACTATATGATCTATATAGCCCCACTCAACACAAGAACCCCTGACCCAGGGGCCACGGAATGTACAATTTTGGTAGAGGACTCAATGCTTATTTCAATCATGTCAACAGTTTGACTGCTTTATGTCCAGGAGTAAAGAAGAAAATTTCGAAAGATTTAATTAATTTTAGTGGTTTTGGTCCCATCTGTCAGGCTCTAGGGGGAAGGGAACATGAAATTCACAAAATTTGTTTCCCTGTACCCATAGATACTTTATTCCAAATTTGGTTGAAATTGTTTCAGTAGATCCAGAGAAGAACTTAAAAATGTTCAAAAGTTTACGAACGACGTACGACGACAGACGAACACGGATAACAATAGGTCAGCTGAGTTTACTCAGGTGACCTTAAAATCTATTGCTACATTATTGCAGCTAGAGTCATCCCGCAACCTCAAGTGAACACATAATTGAGGCAGATTACAATTCTGAAAAATCTAACCTACAGTTAGCTATGGAACATGATTTTTAAAAGCACTTCTCAGATTGAAAAGCGATACTTTATATTTAAGAGCCTTCAAAACTATTTTTGAAACAGTTTCATTTTTTAAAATCGGCCGAAAAATAAAAAAAAGTTATGGGGTTTTTTTTGTTATCGTTTTTTCTTATCTTCAAACAACTTAACCATTTTTTTAAAAATTCAAAGGGACAAAATCTACGAAGCTGCAGTTCTTCATTTAATGCAGATTACTTTGAAATAAGTATGTAAACAAAAAAATATGTATTTAAATTGTTTTGTAGTGTATATGATATATTAATAACATGAAAATAAAATATTGGTTGCCAGAAAATTTAAACCCGAAATGTGCTCATGTCAACCTCTTTTTTATTCTTTGCAAGATAGAAACTTGTTAACATCACCAGATATTTCTGTAATTGCATGATTTATTTATATTCTGACATGTTCAAGAAGATAAATGACTCGATTCTAAATCCAATAATTTCTCATTAACCTACTTTTATACGTTACAGATGTTGTTTTTCTCAGTCAAATGTGATGTACAAAGTTCTGCTTGATTGTGCTGTAATTTCTAAGTTCAGTTTAAAGTATTGGTTTATTTTAACTCATATGAAGTAAATCAATTTGATCTGTAGTCTGTAGTTTGATATGGATAAGCTTGGCTTGATAGGTGTGTGCAGGGATGGGGTAATGGTAATGTGTAATGGTAATTGACTGTAATTAATTACAAATTTCGATGTAATTGAAAGTAATGTGTAATTGGCCAATTTTTCAACTACAAGTAATGGTAATTACTTTCCAAAAAGGCATGTAATTCACAATTACTTTTCAATTACATTCAATTACACTGATTTTAAATAAATGAAAATCCTCCACTCCTCACCACTCATAAATATTATTTAAGGAAGGTTAACTGATTTTTTTGAGCAAATATTCTGATAGAATTTTTAAAAAGAATTTTAACATATAGACATACATGTATTTCCCTTTTAAACATGTTAAAGTATATTGCTAATTAAATATTTTCCTATTTTATTTTCTTCAAAACTTTTAAATTAAATTAATCTTTGTAAAGTGAAGAAATAAAATTTATATTTTGATTTTTTAATTAATTATAATTTATTCCATATCAAAATAAGTAGTCCAATGGCTTCTAATCCTCTTGATTGCAATATCTTCAGCTTGTGTTAGAAGTTATTATCAGGTGTTAATTAGTGTCCTAGGATCATGTAAATATTCTTTAATTAAAGATATTTTTCACACATTTTGACCTTGTCACTTGGTATTTTTATACAAACACACCTTTGAATTGAAATTGTAGTTTAACACAGAATAAGTCAAATAGCAACATTTTGAGAATATCTTAATATGTTGTTGAAATGAGGAAGTATTAATGCAAAAGGCATCGATTGTACTTTCAACATATAGTTAATCCAATGTTTAATTATTCCAATTTTTTAACATATAAATTAAGGTAAAACCATGAGTAAACTTTCTGCTAGTCAGTATTTATAGCTCTTTATTCCTGTCACAAATAATCTTTAGTGTGGCAGGAAAATCTTCAAATCTAATAGTTGTAGGTTAGGAGACACAGTAGTTGAAAATTGTATGAACATCTTAAAAATATTATTGTAAAAATATGTTGTAAAATAATCTGATATAAATATAAAGGATTAGGAATGTACATTACTATTTCCGTTAAAATTCATACATGTTTTCTTGAATGTAATGTGTAATTTGATTAATCACATTTGTAAAGTAATTGTAATTTAATTAATTACATTTCAAAATACATGTAATGGTAATGGTAATTTAATTGGAGGTTTTGGGAAAGTAATTGTCATTTAATTAATTACTTTCCTATGTAATTGTAATTGTAATTGTAATTGCAATATAAAATTTATATAGCGCTCTATCGATTTGAGTCCTCTAAAGCGCTTTACAATTAAAATATATAAAAGAGATAGTAACTTAAAATACATATATACATACATGTGAATAAAAGTAGTCATGATGTCCCTGTCTAATTATAAAACCATATATATATTTAAAAAAGAATCACAAATTAAAGGCTAGCTTAAAAAGGTGTGTTTTAAGATCCTTTTTAAAACAAGGCAGTGAAGCACATTCTCTAAGCTTAAAAGGCAATGAGTTCCAGAGACCAGATGCGGCCTTGTCTAGACGACGATCTCCGTATGTTTTAGTGCGTGTCCGAGGTACCTGGAGAAGTAGGCGGATTCTGAACGCAGTGATCGTGGTGGGTTGTAAACATTTATAATATCTCTCATGTAGACTGGAGATAGGCTGCGAAGGGATTTGAAAGTGTACACAAGGATTTTATATTGGATTCTATATTCAACTGGGAGCCAGTGGAGTTGATTAAGACTTGGAGTTATTCGATCTGATCTTTTGGAGCGTGTGATCAGTCTTGCCGCAGTTTTTTGTACTCTCTGAAGTTTGGCGATGTGGTGAGAAGGAACGCCGTATAGCAATGCATTGCCGTAATCTAGTTTAGATGTTACCAAGGAATTAACTAGAGATTTACACGCTTCGTCGCTAATATAGGAACGGATGCGACCAATTCTGCGAATGTTCATATACGCCGAGCGTGAAATTGAGATGCATTGCTTTTCCATGGATAGGGTTTTGTCGAAGAATACGCCTAAATTTTTTACAAAAGATGCATCGCTAACAACACAATCACCGAATTCTAACTCAAAACTCTTCATATTTGTAAGTCTATGTTTTGGTGCAAAAACGATAAGATCGGTTTTGTCTTCGTTTAATTTGAGGAGGTTGGCACTCATCCATCTACGTATGTCCGATAAACAACATGAGAGTCTTTGGGACATATCGGTCCAATTATCGCTAGGTTCAACGATGATATATATCTGGGTGTCGTCTGTGTATATATGGTACGTCATGTTATGACGTCTGCAGATTTCGCTGAGGGGTTTAGAGAATAGACAATGGAGTCTCGGACCCAGAACCGAGCCTTGGGGTACACCGAATTTTAGAGATCTAGCATCAGACAACGATGAACCAACAGCGACAGGTTGTTGTCTGTCACTGAGGTAAGATTTGATCCATTTCAACGCGAATCCAGTAATACCAAACATATTGTCCATACTCTGAAATAGGATGTCGTGGTCTATAACGTCGAAAGCCGCGGATAGGTCGAGCATAACAAGAACAGCACAACAATTATTGTTAAGTGCGCATACGATGTCATGGTGAACTTTCATAAGCGCAGTTTCCGTGGAATGTCCCGTTCTGTACGCAGACTGAAAATCATAATGCAGTTGATACATCTCCAGATGAGCGTCGATTTGTTTTGCTACAACCTTTTAAAGTATTTTTGAAATAAAGTAGAGATTTGACACAGTTCGGTAATTTTTTAAATTATCTTTATCTAATCCTGGTTTTTTAAGCAACGGTCGAACAATTGCCTGTTTAAAGACAGCGGGGACGTTAGAGTCCGATAGTGACTTGTTTATGATTGACGTGATAGTCGGCAAGAAACTCCCAATACACTGCTTCAGTAGATGTGTAGGTAAGAGGTCAGGTTCACACGATTTTACTGATGCTTTCATTAGGAGTTTCTGAATTTCTTCTGCAGTTGCGGTCGTAAAATTAGAAAACTGCTGACCATCAAATGAAGTATCAGCGTGAAAGGCATCTGTTACATCAATATTCAAGGCGTTTGACTTACACAGTGATACTCGGATATTGCGTATTTTCCCTTGAAAATATTCGGCAAAATTTTCCGATAATTCCCTTCCGCTTGCAGATGATGGTAAAACCGGGTCGGACTTGATTCCCATAAGCTGGTTCGTCAAACAGTAAAGCTTTTTGGAGTCTCTACCACACTCGGTAATTTTATTTGAATAGAATTCTTTCTTGCACTGCGTTAATTGACCCCATCCCTGGGTGTGTGTGTGTGTGGAGGGGGGGGGGGGCGTAATGATATGCTAAATGGAATTATCAATTAAGTAAGTTATCATTTCTTGAGCATATTTGTATATTTATAACCATCTTTAATTTTTAATTAATACAATTGATACGAAACTGTATCAGCCCGTAATACACTACCACACTTTTGTTTATTTTTTACACCATTTTTTGACAACAAAATTTTCGCAAATTTTAGAGTTATTGCCCTTTGCTTTTCCATTGCTACTACAGTACCACTCCCAGTTTAATAAAGAAATTCCAACTCTTTTATTATCGTTAGAAGCACTTCATAAAAATTCATGAATACTGCAGTAAAATTAAATCATTTTACTATGTAAATGGCGCCTACCTTTATATTAGGTGACGACGGACATCAACACAGCTAACTGTGAACATACAACAAGGGAAACGTGGTGAATGATTTCACTGATAAGACCCGACTCGATTAATGAGGGAAGCGTGCTGTTACAGGTGGATGGCTATGAGGTCAGGATTAAAGATCATAGTAGACATATTTACCAACGCATGCTCCGTCTTAAACAGTAATATAAATTTACTGTTGACATATTTTCTTACAAAAAACCTTTAAAATTAAAGTTTTCGATTTTTTGACCTAAATTTAGTAAAAGTTACCTCCCGTTGGCAACCATACTGGAGGTCCAAATGCTCATATTCCTTCATTGTTCAAACAATTTTTGAATTTTTATATTTGCGATTTTGTATTAGGAATCATAATTTTTCTGAAGTATATAAATTTTTGGAAGCCTCCTTTATTTAATAAAACATTATTAAATAAATATTTTCCACCAAATATTTATGCTATATTTTCTAAAACTTGGTAAGACAAATTAAGGTGAAAACTCACCGAGTCGACCTCCAATATGGCAACCAACGGGAGGTAACTTTAGGTCAATCAAAACGTTCCATCGGCATCGAAAACAAGTTTTGGGACTTGCCTAGATAGTCTAGCTGTCTAGCTCACTCTTTTTGCACTGCTTGGAGACAGATTCAAAAGGTCGAGAGTTCAACCTGGGCTGAGGCGGAAGTTGGTTTCCATGTAAAAGTGAATTTCTTTGTGCTTTCTATATTAAGACCACATTACCACATTACAGTTCACTCTTACAAATAAAACTATTTTTTTCTGTGCCAGGGCGACAAATGTCATCATATATGAGCCCTGTTAAAAGTCCATTGAAGAAAATCAACATTAAAAATTAAGTGTCGTGTATTAGAGACAACCAGTACTTGCAACTGTATGATCTTGGTCAGTGATATCATAAAAACAAATTTGAACTGAAGTTATCCATGTCCTTCATAAAAATCATCCTCAACAAGAGGCCAATGAACCACAATGGTCACCTGAGTTACTTTGGCCATGCTGATCTATATATGACCCCCCCCCCCCCCTTGGAATATTATTTTTTGTGGTCCCATGTCCTTCCCCTTGGGGTCATGATTGGATGATTTAGAATCTACATTACTTTCAGAAATAATTTAGAATGAAAGGGATCTAAGAACCGGTATGTTAGTAAATTGCGGTGGGTGACATGCCTGTCGCTAACTGCTATTTTTGTCTTACCTATATGTGAAATTTCTATTAACATAGCATGCATAACTTTGTTGAATTTTAGTTGGTGACTTGTCATTGAAGTCCTTTATGTGGTTGGTTTGTGTGTATTTTACAGTATTCATAGGTAGTATGTAATTTATAACATCACAAGGGGGTGTGACTTGATTCCCATTATTGCATTCAAACGCAAAAAGTACATTGTCACATGGAGTGGAAGGTGCATGACAAACAGTATGCTAACTTGCATCTTTCTGTGCAATGGAGTTCCCATTGAAGTGGGCAACCTGTCAGTTACGTTGTGTGTGTGTGTGTGCGTGTGCGTGTGTGTGTGTGTGTGTGTGTGTGTGTGTGTTTAATTTGCTATTTATTACAATTTTAATTGGTAGTTTGACAATTACTGTCACATCTGTAATCTACTTGCAGAGTCCAACACTCGTCAAAATTTGGTCTCGCCATTTGGGCAACCTTGGTATGATCAGAGGTTGTCCGAATGAATTTCAGGTAGTCCAAATAAAATATCAAATGAAACATAAATTAATGTGCAATGTTTTAAAATGTATTAATATAATTAACAGAAGTTGTAATTTTGTATTAAAAATGTAAACCAGACATTTTTGGAATGTCAAGCGATGTCTTCTGGTATTTTATCAAACAAAAATATAAGCTGAATCTGACATGCAGAGTGCTAAAGTTTGTAGTTTAAAGCATTCATTTTAACTTACCATGAAGGCCTAAATAAATTTATGGGGTCAAATAATCCTGGACTGAATTAACTAGGTGTCATATTACAAGTTACTTGACAGCAAAGCTCAAATATCATTTAAAATTGTTATGAGGGCCACTTAAATAAAATATAGATTATTCAATGTGAATGCTTGCTACTTTCTCGGACAGACTTGCATCGAATCCAAATTCTGATGTAAGATATTCAGAGTTTTTAATCAAATGTGCTTCCTTAGCTATTTCTCGATTATGAATGAATCAATAACATAATTAGTTTCTGCTAGAAGGTTCAATATTTTAATAATGGATTTTTGCATACTGTTTGGAAATTCATTGAATTTTCAAAGGAAGCCAAAGTCTGGCTGGCAAATGTTATCAATACATGTATATTTAAGCATTTATGATTATGATGTAGAATCTTTTTTGAAGGGAGGATAGCCAAAAAAAAAACCCTTGAGATAAGTGGACTAGCTCTAAAAAAGGGGGAGGGCTTATCGAACTCAAAACTCGTAGATCAGATGGGTTTGTAGGTCCCGTCTTTTTTCAGTACCAATTCTCTCTTTGTTTTTTACTTAACTATAAAGCATAACCATGCATTGCATGGTTATGCTGCAACAAAAAATAGGGGACAACCTGACTTTCGATGAACATTTTTTGTAGTGAAAAGTTGTGTCTGGAACAAAACGGGGGGGGGGGGGGGGCTGATATTACGTGTCTGTATGATATAAACATGTAAAGCCGGCTATAAAAATGCACATTTGTAATAAGGGACGACAATTTTCTGAGGGCATGCATTTTGAAAAAAAAAACTGTTTTTGGTACAATTACAATTTCACGTTGACGTGTAATTAATATCAATGAATGTCCACTCCTCCTTTATTTTATTGTTGTATATACACGTAGTAAAGATACCCCCCTCCCCAAATGACCTAAGACATAAACACACCCTACTCGGGCCCATTCCCTCAGTACAATACAATATCTCAATATTAAACAAATATAGTCTACTGCCAAATGTGGGCTTATGGGGCCAAAGTACACAACGTAAATTATTACGTATTACTAATACGCATACTACATGAAGGAGAACATTTTTTGTGTTGATGACATAACACAAATCTAAATATTTTAAAACTCATTTAAGAAATATTGAAAAAAAAGTTAACAGAAATTATGAGGAAATGTTAAATGTTCAAAATGATGAGGTAAAGCATTTATTAGGGAATGATCTGAATAAGGTGCCTTTAAATCGAAAGAAGGGATGAATTGCTGGTCAGCACATTAAACATTTAAACAAAGTACCCTGTACATATACTTCCATGTGCATGTAAGGCCAAACGTGCGATGAACGTATTATTTCCAGTAAATCGAATTCATGAACCTGAAGTTGTGCTATTACAAAACTGATGAATAACTAAAAAAAAAATAGAAATTTTATCACAAAAGTTAGTTGTTAAGATTTTTTAATGACATTTCAGACAATGATACTATAGAGTAAAAAGAGGGGTATACACCCCGCGCACAACATGTTGCATACACCCCGGACTTTTTCGTCAATATCTTTATATACGAACTCTTTTATTTACAGACAATTTGTACAAACGTTTATATTGTAAACATGTATTTAACAATAATTTTAAAATGACGATGAAGCAAAGCTTTGTTCTGATATTCGATCATAAACACAGTGTAGCGTCAATCTTGCTCCAATCCTCGGAAATGTGTTGAGTTGTTTGATAAAACTAGAAGGTGTCCAGTGGATTCATAGGTATCCATATACTCTTCTTCCGTAGGCATAGGCTTTCTGGTGAAAAGTATCCGTAAATTGAGAAAATGGACAAAGAACTTACATTGACCTGCTTTCTCTCGCTTCGGAGACATACACCCCGCGCAAAACATAGCATACACCCCGCATGTTGGGATATACATGGTGTATGCTGGGAAGGGCCAAGATGTGACATGTGCTGAAAGTGGTGAAAGCTAGATAATCCGATCATTGTGAATAAAAACTAGATGTTAAGGGAAACAACTCAAAATTAAAGAACAGTGCTGGAATTTCTGTGTCCTGTTTCTATATTTGAATTCTCAGCAAAAATGTTTACATGTCATCGGATATAGGGATTAAACAATGTCTTTATTCAAAAACTCTATGATATAAATGGGTTTTAGAGAAAGCGTATGTTAAAAAATAATATGGGGCCTTTTTAACAATATTTTACATAGGAAATGCATTGAGAATCATTGATTCGATGAACTAAAAAAGAAGGCTGGCTTGTGGGTTAAACAAACCAGAATTAAACATGTTTGATACCAATAAACCTGCTCAAAAGTTCTTGAAAATTTCTATATCAAAACCAGAAATGTTGCCAATGTCCTCACAGTACCGGTAAATTTTAAATGTTTCCGAACATGAGGTACTTTAAAATTTGTCAATTTGTACATGTTCATTTATCAACATAGGCTTACATTGTGTATTCTGTCTGTGCTAAATTGTTAAATTTTTCATAGGTACAGAAAACAGTAAATTAAGTATGAAGTGGCGGCTGTTATCGGCCATCGTACTCTAGAGTTCTCTAGGGTTTTCTGCTTGTATAAATATCGCAGTTTCCGTAAAACTAAAACTGGATTTTTTTTAATTTTCATTTACCGATTATAAACAAACTACATGTCATTGTCGTCAAGTGACTAAGTAAACACGCAGATTTATTTTACATAGTCTTCGCATATCTAGGGCTTTGGTGTTGATGGTGAATACAAATCTAATTTTATGTAAATTGAATGTAAAAACAATTAATTTTGCCTGATTTAAACAAGAGGCCCACGGGCCTTATAGTTCACCTGAGTATCATGAAACAGCTTTTCAAAAATTCATTTTGGTTCGTGTTTGAAATCAGATGCCATGAAATTCACAATTTCAAAAGAGGCACAATTGCTTATGATAATTATAAATTTAAAATGCTTACCCTAGTTACTCAAAAAGAGTTAGATCCTAGTAAGAAAAAGAAAATGCATTTTCACTTTTTAACCAGTGGTGCTCCACACACAACAGGAGCCACTGACCCTGGGGCCACTTATCATAAATTTTATTACATCATAAATGGCTGATTAATACCAGAGAGCAGATTTCAAAACATTTATTGATATTTAGACTATGAACTGTTACACCCCCTCCCTCTCCCGATACCCCTGACCCAGAGAACATAAACTTGATAATTTTGCTAAATGCACCATTCTTCCATCACAAATATGTGTACTAAGATCATTGGAATAATACCTAGGAGCAATGGAAACGATTTGCAAAGAATTCATGCATTTTTACTATATGTATAATCATTAGAGCCCAATTCTTACACCAGAAACCCTGACCCAGGGGCCACAAAATTCACAGTTTTGGAAGAGGCATCCTTCCTCATCATAACTATGTATATGTACATAGTTCATTTATCTAATACCCAGGAGCATAGAAGATTCTTGAAGAAGGAATGTATTTTTCATTATATAATCAATAAAGCCTCGCCCTAACATCACAACTCCCAACCCAGGGGCAACAAAATTCACAATTTTGGAAAAACACTCTTTCTCATCGTAACTGTATACTTACTTAGTTTGTTTTATACCCAGGAGGAAAGAAGCATTTTCACAATATAAGAAAGAGTTCCCTCCTTAAACCAAAACCCATGACCAGGGGCATGAAATTCATAAATTTTGAAGAGGCTTCCTTTCTCATCATAACTATCTACATAGTTTATTGGTTTAATACCCAGGAGCAGAGAAGATTTATGAAGAATTACTACATTTTCACAACAATCAATAGAGCCCCGCCCTAACACCAGAACCCCTGACCCTTCCGCCATAAAAATGACAATTTTGAAGGATGCACTCTTGTTAATCATAAATGCATTGTTAGCTTGTTTAAAACCGAGAAGTCGAGAATCGAAGCAGACTTTCAAAGAATTAATGTTTCAATAGAGCCCCACCCTAACACCAGAACCAGAACCTGACCAATGGGGCCATGAAATTCACAATTATTCAAAAGACACTCTTTATCATCATAACTATGTTCTTAGTAAGTTTATTCAGTACCCAGGAGCAGAGAAGAAGATTTTCAAAGAAATAATGCACATTTACTATAATTATGATCTTTATAGTCCCGCCCTAACACCAGAACCCCTGATCCAGGGGCCATGGAATTCACAATTTTTGAAGAGGCACTCTTGGTAATCATAACTATGTTCCTAGTTAGTTTACTTAATACCCAGGAGCAGAGAAGAAGATTTTCAAAGAAATAATGCAATTTTACTATATGATCTATATAGCCCCACTCAACACAAGAACCCCTGACCCAGGGGCCACGGAATTCACAATTTTGGTAGAGGACTCAATGCTTAATCCAATCATGTCAACAGTTTGACTGCTTTATGTCCAGGAGTAAAGAAGAAAATTTCGAAAGATTTAATTAATTTTAGTGGTTTTGGCCCCATCTGTCAGGCTCAAGGGGGAAGGGAACATGAAATTCACAAATTTTTTTCCCTGTACCCATAGATACTTTATTCCAAATTTGGTTGAAATTGTTTCAGTAGAGCCAGAGAAGAACTTAAAAATGTTCAAAAGTTTACGAACGACGTACGACGACAGACGAACACGGATAACAATAGGTTAGCTGAGTTTACTCAGGTGACCTTAAAATCTATTGCTACATTATTGCAGTTAGAGTCATCCCGAAACCTCAAGTGAACACATAATTGAGGCAGATTACAATTCTGAAAAATCTAACCTACAGTTAGCTATGGAACATGATTTTTAAAAGCACTTCTCAGATTGAAAAGCGATACTTTATATTTAAGAGCCTTCAAAACTATTTTTAAAACAGTTTCATTTTTTAAAATCGGCCGAAAAATAAAAAAAAGTTATGGGGTTTTTTTTTTTTGTTATCGTTTTTTCCTATCTTCAAACAACTTAACCATTTTTTTTAAAAATTCAAAGGGAAAAAATCTACGAAGCTGCAGTTCTTCATTTAATGCAGATTACTTTGAAATAAGTATGTAAACAAAAAAATATGTATTTAAATTGTTTTTAGTGTATATGATATATTAATAACATGAAAATGAAATATTGTATGGTTGCCAGAAAATTTAAACCCGAAATGTGCTCATGTTTTCAACCTCTTTTTTATTCTTTGCAAGATAGAAACTTGTTAACATCACCAGATATTTCTGTAATTGCATGATTTATTTATATTCTGACATGTTCAAGAAGATAAATGACTCGATTCTAAATCCAATAATTTCTCATTAACATACTTTTATACGTTACAGATGTTGTTTTTCTCAGTCAAATGTGATGTACAAAGTTCTGCTTGATTGTACTGTAATTTCTAAGTTCAGTTTAAAGTATTGGTTTATTTTAACTCATACAAAGTAAATCAATTTAATCTGTATTCTGTAGTTTGATATGGATAAGCTTGGCTTGATAGGTGTGTGCAGCGATGGGGTAATGGTAATGTGTAGTGGTAATTGACTGTAATTAATTACAAATTTCGATGTAATTGAAAGTAATGTGTAATTGGCCAATTTTTCAATTACAAGTAATGGTAATTTAATTAATTACTTTCCAAAAAGGCATGTAATTCACAATTAATTTTCAATTACATTCAATTACACTGATTTTAAATAAATGAAAATCCTCCACTCCCCACCACTCATAAATATTATTTAAGGAAGGTTAACTGATTTTTTTGAGCAAATATTCTGATAGAATTTTTAAAAAGAATTTTAACATATAGTCATACATGTATTTCCCTTTTAAACATGTTAAAGTATATTGCTAATTAAATATTTTCCTATTTTATTTTCTTCAAAACTTTTAAATTAAATTAATCTTTGTAAAGTGAAGAAAAAAAAATTTATATTTTGACTTTTTAATTAATTATAATTTATTCCATATCAAAATAAATAGTCCAATAGCTTCTAATCCTCTTGATTGCAATATCTTCAGCTTGTGTTAGAAGTTATTATCAGGTGTTAATTAGTGCCCTAGGATCATGTAAATATTCTTTAATTAAAGATATTTTTCACACATTTTGACCTTGTCACTTGGTATTTTTATACAAACACACCTTTGAATTTAAATTGTACTTTGACACAGAATAAGTCAAATAGCAACATTTTGAGAGTATCTTAATATGTTGTTGAAATGAGGAAGTATTAATGCAAAAGGCATCGATTGTACTTTCAACATATAGTTAATCCAATGTTTAATTATTCCACTTTTTTAACATATAAATTAAGGTAAAACCATGAGTAAACTTTCTGCTAGTCAGTATTTATAGCTCTTTATTCCTATCACAAATAATCTTTAGTGTGGCAGGAAAATCTTCAAATCTAATAGTTGTAGGTTAGGAGACACAGAAGTTGAAAATTGTATGAACATCTTTAAAATATTATTGTAAAAATATGTTGTAAAATAATCTGATATAAATATAAAGGATTAGGAATGTACATTACTATTTCCGTTCAAATTCATACATGTTTTCTTGAATGTAATGTGTAATTTGATTAATTACATTTGTAAAGTAATTGTAATTTAATTAATTACATTTCAAAATACATGTAATGGTAATGGTAATTTAATTGGAGGTTTTGGGAAAGTAATTGTCATTTAATTAATTACTTTCCTATGTAATTGTAATTGTAATTGTAATTGCAATATAAAATTTATATAGCGCTCTATCGATTTGAGTCCTCTAAAGCGCTTTACAATTAAAATATATAAAAGAGATAGTAACTTAAAATACATATATACATACATGTGAATAAAAGTAGTCATGATTTCCCTGTCTAATTATAAAACCATATATATATTTAAAAAAGAATCACAAATTAAAGGCTAGCTTAAAAAGGTGTGTTTTAAGATCCTTTTTAAAACAAAGCAGTGAATCACATTCTCTAAGCTTAAAAGGCAATGAGTTCCAGAGACCAGATGCGGCCTTGTCTAGACGACGATCTCCGTATGTTTTAGTGCGTGTCCGAGGTACCTGGAGAAGATGTGCGGATTCTGAACGCAGTGATCGTGGTGGGTTGTAAACATTTATAATATCTCTCATGTAGACTGGAGATAGGCTGCGAAGGGATTTGAAAGTTTACACAAGGATTTTATATTGGATTCTATATTCAACTGGGAGCCAGTGGAGTTGAATAAGAGTTGGAGTTATTCGATCAGATCTTTTAGAGCGTGTGATCAGTCTTGCCGCAGTATTTTGTACTCTCTGAAGATTGGCGATGGGGTGAGAAGGAACGCCGTATAGCAATGCATTGCCGTAATCTAGTTTAGATGTTACCAAAGAATTAACTAGAGATTAACACGCTTCGTCGCTAATATAGGAACGGATGCGACCAATTCTGCGAATGTTCATATACGCCGAGCGTGAAATTGAGATGCATTGCTTTTCCATGGATAGGGTTTTGTCGAAGAATACGCCAAAATTTCTTTACTAAACATGCATCGCTAACAACACAATCACCGAATTCTAACTCAAAGCTCTTCATATTTGTAAGTCTATGTTTTGGTGCAAAAACGATAAGTTCGGTTTTGTCTTCGTTTAATTTGAGGAGGTTGGCACTCATCCATCTACGTATGTCCGATAAACAACATGAGAGTCTTTGGGACATATCGGTCCAATTATCGCTAGGTTCAACGATGATATATATCTGGGTGTCATCTGCGTATGGTACGTCATGTTATGACGTCTGCAGATTTCGCTGAGGGGTTTAGAGAATAGACAATAGAGTCTCGGACCCAGAACCGAGCCTTGGGGTAATTTTAGAGATCTAGCATCAGACAACGATGAACCAACAGCGACATGTTGTTGTCTGTCACTGGGGTAAGATTTGATCCATTTCAACGCGGATCCAGTAATACCAAACATATTGTCCATACGCTGAAATAGGATGTCGTGGTCTATAACGTCGAAAGCCGCGGATAGGTCGAGCATAACAAGAACAGCACAACAATTATTGTCAAGTGCGCATACGATGTCATGGTGAACTTCCATAAGCGCAGTTTCCGTGGAATGTCCCGTTCTTTACGCAGACTGAAAATCATCATGCAGTTGATACATCTCCAGATGAGCGTCGATTTGTTTTGCTACAACCTTTTCAAGTATTTTTGAAATAAAGGAGAGATTTGACACAGGACGGTAATTTTTTAAATTATCTTTATCTAATCCTGGTTTTTTAAGCAACGGTCGAACAATTGCCTGTTTAAAGACAGCGGGGACGTTAGAGTCCGATAGCGACTTGTTTATGATTGACGTTATAGTCGACAAGAAACTCCCAATACACTGCTTCAGTAGATGTGTAGGTAAGGGGTCAAGTTCACACGATTTTACTGATGCTTTCATTAGGAGTTTCTGAATTTCTTCTGCAGTTGCGGTCGTGAAATTAGAAAACTGCTGACCATCAAATGAAGTATCAGCGTGAAAGGCATCTGTTACATCAATATTCGAGGCGTTTGACTTACACAGTGATACTCGGATATTGCGTGTTTTCCCTTGAAAATATTCGGCAAAATTTTCCGATAATTCCTTTCCGCTTGCAGATGATAGTAAAACCGGGTCGGACTTGATTCCCATAAGCTGGTTCGTCAAACAGTAAAGCTTTTTGTAGTCTCTACCGCACTCGGTAATTTTATTTGAATATAATTCTTTCTTGCACTGCGTTAATTGACCCCATCCCTGGGTGTGTGTGTGTGGAGGGGGGGGGGGGCGTAATGATATGCTAAATGGAATTATCAAGTAAGTAAGTTATCATTTCTTGAGCATATTTGTATATTTATAACCATCTTTAATTTTTAATTAATACAATTGATACGAAACTGTATCAGCCCGTAATACACTACCACACTTTTGTTTATTTTTTACACCATTTTTTGACAACAAAATTTTCGCAAATTTTAGAGTTATTGCCCTTTGCTTTTACATTGCTACTACAGTACCACTTCCAGTTTAATAAAGAAATTCCAACTCTTTTATTATCGTTAGAAGCACTTCATGAAAATTCATGAATACTGCAGTAAAATTAAATCATTTTACTATGTAAATGGTGCCTACCTTTATATTAGATGACGACAGACATCAACACAGCTAACTGTGAACATACAACAAGGGAAACGTGGTGAATGATTTCACTGATAAGACCCGACTCAATTACTGAGGGAAGTGTGCTGTTACAGGTGGATGGCTATGAGGTCAGGATTAAAGATCATGAGTACATATTTACCAACGCATGCTCCGTCTTAAACAGTAATATAAATTTACTGTTGACATATTTTCTTACAAAAAACCTTTAAAATTAAAGTTTTCGATTTTTTGACCTAAATTTAGCAAAAGTTACCTCCCGTTGGCCACCATACTGGAGGTCCAAATGCTCATATTCCTTCATTGTTCAAACAATTTTTAAATTTTTATATTTGCGATTTTGTATTAGGAATCATAATTTTTTTGAAGTTTATAAATTTTTGGAAGACTCCTTTATTTAAAAAAACATTATTAAATAAATATTTTTCACCAAATATTTATGCTATATTTTCTAAAACTTGGTAAGACAAATTAAGGTGAAAACTCACCGAGTCGACCTCCAATATGGCAACCAATGTGAGGTAAATTTAGGTCAATCAAAACGTTCCATCGGCATCGAAAACAAGTTTTGGGACTTGCCTAGATAGCCTAGCTGTCTAGCTCACTCTTTTTGCACTGCTTGGAGACAGATTCAAAAGGTCGAGAGTTCAACCTGGGCTGAGGCGGAAGTAGGTTTCCATGTAAAAGTGAATTTCTTTGTGCTTTCTATATTAAGACCACATTACCACATTACAGTTCACTCTTACAAATAAAACTATTTTCTTCTGTGCCAGGGCGACAAATGTCATCATATATGAGCCCGATTCAAAGTCCATTGAAGAAAATCAACATTAAAAATTAAGTGTCGTGTATTAGAGACAACCAGTACTTGCACTGTATGATCTTGGTCAGTGATATCATAAAAACAAATTTGAATTGAAGTTATCCATGTCCTTCATAAAAATCATCCTCAACAAGAGGCCAATGAACCACAATGCTCACCTGAGTTACTTTGGTCATGCTGATCTATATATCCCCCCCTTGGAATATTACTTTTTGTGGTCCCATGTCCTTCCCCTTGGGGTCATGATTGGATGATTTAGAATCTACATTACTTTCAGAAATAATTTAGAATGAAAGGGATCTAAGAACCGGTATGTTAGTAAATTGCGGTGGGTGACATGGGTGACATGCCTGTCGCTAACTGCTATTTTTTTCTTACCTATATGTGAAATTTCTATTAACATAGCATGCATAACTTGAATTTAATTTGGAGACTTCTCATTAAATTCCTTTATATGTGGTTGGTTTGTGTGTATTTTACAGTTTTCATTGGTAGTTTGTAATTTATAACATCACAAGGGGGGTCTGACTTGATTCCCATTATTGCATTCAAACGCAAAAAGTACATTGTCACATGGAGTGGTAGGTGCATGACAAACAGTATGCTAACTTGCATCTTTCTGTGGAATGGAGATCCAATTGTAGTGGGCAACCTATCAGTTACGTTGTGTGTGTGTGTGCGTGTGTGTGTGTGTGTGTGTGTGTGTGTGTGTGTGTGTGTGTGTGTGTGATTGCTATTTATTACAATTTTAATTGGTAGTTTGACAATTACTGTCACATCTGTAATCTACTTGCAGAGTCCGACACTCGTCAAAATTTGGTCTCGCCATTTGGGCAACCTTGGTATGATCAGAGGTTGTCCGAATGAATTTCAGGTATTCCAAATAAAATATCAAATGAAACATAACTTAATGTGCAATGTTTTAAAATGTGTTAATATAATTAACAGAAGTTGTAATTTTGTATTAAAAATGTAAACCAGACATTTTTGGAATGTCAAGCGATGTCTTCTGGTATTTTATCAAACAAAAATATAAGCTGAATCTGACATGCAGAGTGCTAAAGTTTGTAGTTTAAAGCATTCATTTTAACTTACCATGAAGGCCTAAATAAATTTATGGGGTCAAATAATCCTGGACTGAATTAACTAGGTGTCATATTACAAGTTACTTGACAGCAAAGCTCAAATATCATTTAAAATTGTTATGAGGGCCACTTAAATAAAATGTAGATTATTCAATGTGATACCAAAATGCTTGCTACTTTCTCGGACAGACTTGCATCGAATCCAAATTCTGATGTAAGATATTCAGAGTTTTTAATCAAATGTGCTTCCTTAGCTATTTCTCGATTATGAATGAATCAATAACATAATTAGTTTCTGCTAGAAGGTTCACTATTTTAATAATGGATTTTTGCATACTGTTTGGAATTTCATTGAATTTTCAAAGGAAGCCAAAGTCTGGCTGGCAAATGTTATCAATACATGTATATTTAAGCATTTATGATTATGATGTAGAATCTTTTTTGAAGGGAGGATAGCCAAAAAAAAACCCTTGAGATAAGTGGACTAGCTCTAAAAAAGGGGGAGGGCTTATTGAACTCAAAACTCGTAGATCAGATGGGTTTGTAGGTCCCGTCTTTTTTCAGTACCAATTCTCTCTTTGTTTTTTACTTAACTATAAAGCATAACCATGCATTGCATGGTTATGCTGCAACAAAAAATAGGGGACAACCTGACTTTCGATGAACATTTTTTGTAGTGAAAAGTTGTGTCTGGAACAAAAGGGGGGGGGCTGATATTACGTGTCTGTATGATATAAACATGTAAAGCCGGCTATAAAAATGCACATTTGTAATAAGGGACGACAATTTTCTGCATAATTGAAAAAAAACTGTTTTTGGTACAATTACAATTTCACGTTGACGTGTAATAAATGTCAATGAATGTCCACTCCTCCTTTATTTTATTGTTGTATATACACGTAGTAAAGATACCCCCTCCCCAAATGACCTAAGACATAAACACACCCTACTCGGGCCCATTCCCTCAGTACAATACAATGCCTCAATATTAAACAAATATAGTCTACTGCCAAATGTGGGCTTATGGGGCCAAAGTACACAACGTAAATTATTACGTATTACTAATACGCATACTACATGAAGGAAAACATTTATTTGTGTTGATGACATAACACAAATCTAAATATTTTAAAACTCATTTAAGAAATATTGAAAAAAAAGTTAACAGAAATTATGAGGAAATGTTAAATGTTCAAAATGATGAGGTAAAGCATTTATTAGGGAATGATCTGAATAAGGTGTCTTTAAATGGAAAGAAGGGATGAATTGCTGGTTAGCACATTAAATAGTTAAACAAAGTACCCTGTACATTTACTTCCATGTGCATGTAAAGCCAAACGTGCGATGAACGTATTATTTCCAGTAAATCGAATTCATGAACCTGAAGTTGTGCTATTACAAAACTGATGAATAACTAAGAAAAAAATAGAAATTTTATCACAAAAGTTAGTTGTTAAGAATTTTTTAATGATATTTCAGACAATGATACTATAGAGTAAAAAGAGGGGTATACACCCCGCGCACAACATGTTGCATACACCCCGGACACAACATTGATTTTTCGTCAATATCTTTATATACGAACTGTTTTATTTACAGACAATTTGTACAAACGTTTATATTGTAAACATGTATTTAACAATAATTTTAAAATGACGATGAAGCAAAGCTTTGTTCTGATATTCGATCATAAACACAGTGTAGCGTCAATCTTGCTCCGATCCTCGGAAATGTGTTGAGGTGTTTGATAAAACTAGAAGGTGTCCAGTGGATTCATTGGTATCCATATACTCTTCTTCCGTAGGCATAGGCTTTCTGGTGAAAAGTACCCGTAAATTAAGAAAATGAACAAAGAACTTACATTGACCCCCTTTCTCTCGCTTCGGAAACATACACCCCGCAAAACATAGCATACACCCCGCAAAACATAGCATACACCCCGCATGATGGGATATACGAGGGTTGATCCAAAAGTTCGTGGAATTTCTTTCTAAAATTTTATCGTGATTTGATGAAATCAATCAATAGGCATATTCATAATATAGAGTCATAATGCAACAATATTGGAAAATTTCACCACTCTCCAGTCACCAATAAGGTCACACGAGCTTTCTAAAATTGGATAGTTGGGAAACCCGGGGGAGACTTCAACGTAACGTCAAGTTAGAGATCTCACGTCACGTTATAGAAGCATGTCGCCCAAATGTCGAATTATCATACGTAATTCTACAAAATACTGTCTTTTTCTCCATTTTTTCTCAAGAAAAGCCTGGGTATCCTCTCGCACCAACTTACTGTAGACGTACTTTTTTCCTCGGGGTCATAATTCCGCGGAATCTCGATTCCTGATAAATCCGCGGGTAGAAAATTACGCGGATTTCTTAGACTGTCACTATATGCCTTATATTTATATTAAGTACGCTTGGACAAATTTCCGCGGAAAATCTGTGGCCGCGTACATAGCGTAAATCAATACCACGCGGAAAAAAGTACTTCTACAGTATCTTCATTTTTACTCGTATTTCAAAATACTATCCATCTTTCCATATGAGATTCAAATTTCAGTAGCAATGTCAAGATCAGAACGGCAGCCGACAACGTCCATTAACGCTTTAAATTTGTCTAGGGGGATACGTACTTAAACAGAGCCTTTAAAAAGCGACCACACATGGTGTATGCTGGGAAGGGCCAAGATGTGAAATGTGCTGAAAGTGGTGAAAGCTAGATAATCCGATCGTTTTGAATAAAACCTAGATGTTAAGGGAAGTAACTCAAAATTAAAGAACAGTGCTGGAATTTCTGTGTCCTGTTTCTATATTTGAATTCTCAGCGAAAATGTTTACATGTCATCGGATATAAGGATTAAGCAATGTCCTTTATTCAAAATTTCTAGGATATAAATGGGTTTTAGAGAAAGCGTATGTTAAAAAATAATATAGGACCTTTTTAACAATATTTTACATAGGAAATGCATTGAGAATCATTGATTCGATGAACTAAAAAAGAAGGCTGGCTTGTGGGTTAAACAAACAAGAATTAAACATGTTTGATACCAATAAACCTGCTCAAAAGTTCTTGAAAATTTCTATATCAAAACCAGAAATGTTGCCAATGTCCTCAAAATACCGGTAAGTTTTAAATGTTTCCGTACATTAGGTACTTTGAAGATTTGTCAATTTGTACATGTTCATGTATCAGCATAGGCTTAAACTGTGTATTCTGTTTGTGCTAAATTGTTAGATTTTACATGTAGAGAAGACATAAATTAATTTAAGTTGTGAAGTGTGGCTTTTGTCTGCCATCGGACTCTCGAGTTCTCTGTTTAGTTATCCTGAACAGTTAATTGACCTTGATAGACAGCCAATGAGGATTTAGATTAGGAGCGGATCTTTAGTAATTCCCTTATCTTAAGCATAAATATCGCAGTTTCCGTAAAAAAAACTTGAATTTCTTTTATTTATCAATGTTTTGTGATACCATTCGGCAAAAATCATTTTAATGAAACACCGACATTTCCTTTATTAAGTTGTTCTAAATTTCAATCGAACGTCAATGCATCACGCATAAACTGACTTGGCTACTAATAAGTGATTGGTAAACACGCAGATTTTTTTTTTACACACTCTCATGGTATTTAGGGCTATTTTATTGACAGTGAAAACAAATTTTGTGTTATGTAAGTTGAATGTAAAAACAATTAATTTTGCCTGCAGTCGCCTATATTTTAAAAATCTATTTGCACCATTACGGGGATGCTTTGGAATTGTAGCCCTCTCCAGAAAAGAGATTAATGTAATCGGAGAGGGCTGCATTATTGCAGCTCGAGTCATTCCGCCACCTCAAGTGAACACATGAAACAGATTACAATTCTTAAAAAATTTTACCTACAGCTCCACTTTCAGTTTCATAAAAAATCCTACTCTTTAATCATTAGAGGCACTTCATAAAAATTCATAAATACTCTAGGCTCGTGATATTTAGAACCAACCATCCTTGAAACTTGTTATAAATTTGACTTCCAGGTTTTTGTATTTTCATAAATAGAAAATGTTTCCTATGTTTAACCTCCGCATGCGTCTTCGGTGTTTATGCAAATTATTACACAAACCAAATGATTGGTCTTATAATAATTATAAAAAATGTGCATTATAAAGATAATATGAAAAAAAGGTTGTTTTTTTTATCTAATGCATTTCATTTGTTTTAAATTGTTTATTGAAAACAACAAAGAAGACAAATATAAGGAAACTTATGAGTGTCCTGTTGTTCTGTAATGAGAGCTAGTGCAGTAGCTTACTGAAGCATAAGGGTGACCTCTACACTTGTTAAAGCTGAACACTTCTCATAAATATGCACCGTCAGATATAAACCCTTCGATTTCGTTACACCCGATTGCACACTTGAAACTCGTGGCCGATATGTAGTATTCCTATCGTGGTCGTAGATTTTATTGCATTTATTTCTTGTTTTTATGTGCATTTTCTGTTTGTAAATAATGTATTGGCCTGTATTTCCATGATACTTTTGTCCTGTTTTTGAAAATTTCCTCGAAATTGAGTTGCACGCTTTATAAGATGTACGTCTACACTCGTCGGATCTCTACAGTGTAATACATTGAACTGACCAACGATCTTCTCTCTATATACCAGTTGTAGGGAGAGCTTTGAAGAACGGGAAATATGGCGGACTATGCCTATTTACGAGTAGTGTTCAGCTTTAAGGGGATGTACAAGCCAATTGGATCTAGTCTGGTGTGAAATAAGAAATGTTAAGAATGTGCTTAATACTCGTCTAAACTAGTCGAAAGTTACTCAAAGTGTTAATGCACCAGTTACCTATTGTTAGAGACCAAAATTAGTAAATAGTTATGTTTATTTTGTTTTAATAAGGGGGAAATTAATCATGGTAGAACTGCGCAGCTGCAGCATTCACGAAATGAAAAATCCATTGCAAATGACGTTAGTTTGATTCATTGATAATATGGCTACAATCATTTGTTTCGTTTTTTTTCTTGTCATTATCTAAAATTCTTGAAAATTTGATTTTTCATATGTGTGTCTACCTGAGGCCATGTGTTTATTTCGTCCGCCATTCCTCTGTCAAACAGAGTTCGAATAACATTGATTTTAGAATAAATGCGACCATAATAACACCAAGACAAGAAATTACTAAGTTATAACCATCAGGTAATATAACTCACTACTTTTATTTGTTGCATCGCTTCGTCTGATTAATGAAAAAAAAGCGATTTTAACCCCACTCCAGCAAATCGGGAAAAACTGTTCTGTTCATAGCTCGGGTTTCCTCGTAAATATTATTCTGTTGAGCACGTGGTTGGCATGTGCATATATCTGCCGTGGATAGATGTGTTTATTACGATGATTATATTTATTTTTTTGTGGAACAAGTCTTGCTAATTTGTTCGTTTCTTTAAAACTCAAGAAAAAAGATAACAAATGCCCTAGACATTTGTGTTTACCTAGAGTCTTTTTTCTGTGGCGATAGAAGTTATTTTGAAATGGGGCACTGCAAGGAGGATGCTTAGCATTTAATTTGAAAATGTTAAACAATATGCGGTGCATGAAAAACAAATTGCAATTACATGTCTTACGTTCGAAAAGTTGGTACATATGTCTATTTTATTTAGCAGTTAGATAGAAAAAATAGGCAGTTATAGGATTTCCTTCAGGCACCTCACATAAATAGCTTGATTGTTTGTAATGACCAACACATTGTATGGAGTAATGTTTGGACATAAAAAACGCATCACGTCTCATTATGTTGACTACGTTGTACGCTCTCGTTCATTGAACAAACGGAGTTTGATAAAATATATTGAGTTGTTTCTTTGAAATTAAGAAGCAATCACAATGTTTGCAAACAAAGGTCCATTGCATATGCTATGTCTATCATCGCAAAAAATGAGAGACTAACCCCCCCCCCCTCTTCCCAAAATCCGATGTCCTTTTTTCCAAAATAGTTCCAAAGATTAAAAAATTTTGCATTGCTAAGTATGTGATGGAACATGTACTAGCCTTATAAGACCATTTGGTTGCCCTCTCTCCCGATCTACTGCCTAGAAATGGCCCGACTCAATTTTATTTTACATCCAATTACAGGATATTTTTTTCTTTTGACGACAAATGTGTTCAAATTTTAAGGATTTTTTTTTCTCACCTATAAATACGGACCCAATAATTTTCCCTGAGTTGGGAGGTCCACCAAACGTCATTTTAAAGATGGTATAAAATATTCAATTATGTTGATTTTTTCTTTACTCTGTAAAATTTGTAATTTTGACAAAATGAGCAAATAGAAAAAAAAATTATTCATTAAATCTCCTAACCCACTCTGAATGATTTTATTCCTTTTCAAATGTTGCTCCGCTGAAATGAAAATTGTAAATGTTTATTTGACAGAGTATAGGGGGGGGGGGGGTATCAAAAGTAAACGATATCCTAGGTATTTGATAGTTCTATTATTGTTGAAATATTCAAGTATTTTTCAAAGTGTAAATTGGAGATCTTTGATTACATATTGCTTGATAAAAACAAACCCCTTTTCAAACTTGCTTTCACCGGGCAACATAACAAGTATCATATTCAACCATCTGGCTTCCTTCACTAAAACGATCTATCCAATCATTAATTGAATTTATAGGAAGCCATTTGTCTTAATAAACTATGAACAAATTCTTATACGTTACTTCAAAGGCATTTTTAAGATATACCATGAATATTTTAGTCTTTTGTTGAACGAGTTCCACTGAAACAACCATTTTTCGTCACAAGTACCTGCATAATGACTTCATTTTCACATCGTGAGCAAAACTTAATTCAGCATATGCTTTTTATAGAACTTGAGTGTTCACCAAATTTGTTTCTAATCTAAATTGTGGTTTTGTAGATATACAGATAGTTAATTTCTTTGTGTTTCATTGGTGATAATAAACTTTTCATAGATATTATAAGTTATCTGTAGCAAACGTACAAACTCTTCATTTTAAACTTTGATGGTGCTCATTTTTCCTTATCTGGCCTGGGGGCCATAAAACTTTAGATGAGCTTACTTTTTATCTCAGTCTCACTTTACCACTATATATTCCTTTAGTTAAAGTGAGATGGATTCAGAAGTGAGCTTGTCTAAGTTTTATGGCCCCCAAACCAGGAATCAAAGAGTTTATTTCAATACGTACACTATTTAACAACTGTTCGATAATGATACTAAATAAATTACTTCAAGCCACACTATAACACAATTCCTCTTAAAAGTGTTCATATTATTATTTGAAATATTTTGCAACTGTAATTCTCTTCTACATTTAAAGATTGTTATGTCCCTCTATATTAAGAAAGGGTCTGGAAAACAAAATTCTGTGCTAAAAATAGACGACGTGCTGTTATCAATGAACTACTTTCAGGGTTCTTTACACTCTTTTTGAAAATAACGATAACTTGTTTTGAACTTAAAATTATCATTTAAAAGTGCAAAATTTAGACATTTTCTGAACAAATGGTTGTAGAGAGAACATTAATGCACAGTTTGCGTATTTTTTTGGAATTTTTAAGGCTTTGCTGTATTCTGTAGCTGCGCACTTCTAAGAAGCATATCAAAAGCATTTTTCTGCAAAAGTATAGATTATATATGCACAACATGCATTCAGTTATGCATATTTATTGTATCTTGTATATTATTTGATCAAAATATAATGTACTTTAGCCATTTGAAGAAATGTTTACATTTTGTTCTCTCTGCACTAAAGGTGGCCGTACATCCCCCTTAATCATATCAGTGAAATATTCTGGAGAGGGACGTTAAACAGTATACAATCAATCAATCTACACTCGTGTTATATCTTGTATATTGTCTTATATTTTATCGTCTTAAATTATCAACATAATAAGTGTAATTACACCTTAACTACTGTAAAATCACATATTTCCGTGGGAGTCAAATTTTCGTGGTTTGAGGGAAAAAAATGTTTGTTCGTGGGGATTTGATTTCGTGGATGAAGAACATTTTAGTAGTTGTGCACATGAAAATATAATATATAAATATATTTGTGGGTCTCTTAATACCACGAAAACAACGAAAATTAAACCCCCACGAGAATTAGTGATTTCACAGTATACACATTTGTTGATTGTATTGAGATGCTTAACATAATTTAAGGCAACTATTTTTAATAAGTTGAATTGATATAACCATATGAAGATTTCCAAGAAAAAAAGTGAAAAAATATAGTTATTGAATTAACTTCGCGGGGCGGGAATTCTTATTAATTAAATGAGTCTTCAAATCAATTCACTTTATTCACTCAAAACCATATAAATTGTACATGAGGTACAAAACACAAAACATATAAAACATATATACTGTTATATACATATAATAGCCTCATATATTTGATAAACCACATCTATCAAATTTTTTTTGTACAAATGATATCCATGAGTTTTTCAATTCCTCTTTAATCGTGTTGTTTGCATAAATACATATATACTATTCTACACAATTTGTTTTCTTTTCCATTCACAAATTTTGTCCAATATTTTATCATTCTTGAGTAAATATTTATGAGTTATGGAAACCTTCCAGATTCTACATAAATTATTTAACTTTGAAGTTCTACTTTTCAAATTCAATATTTGTTTTAAATAACGTTTAATGATATTGATATTTTCCTACCCCCATATTTCATGGCCATATAACAATACTGGTAAAACTTTTTTTAGCAAACAATTCCAATTGACGTTGGAAAGGGAGATTAAAATGCCTAATTTAAGTATCACACCATAAGTGCGTCATTCAATAAATATAATGCAACATGGTATCTACAAGGAATAAAAGAGCGTAACACAAATTCTAAATTTGTTTCCATGAATAGAAATTTTCATCATGCTCATCTTTAGGGATGCCCCAAAGATCCCTATGAATATCATTTCCCATGACATATCTGACATTGTACATTCTTCCTTGAATTGTTCTCATGTGTTTTTGGAAAGATCTCACAGTGGCTGCAATCGAGCTAATATGGGTGATTGAAAATCCTGTCTGCTGCCTTTTTTCAGAAACTTGTTCATTTCTCTAAGCGTACATGCAGCTGCGTTGCCAGACACACGAAAAATACCCTGCTACTTCCTTTGCAGAAAAATCCGGTTGTGTTTCCTGTCAGCAATTTAAACATAAAACTTACCATTACAAGTCCTTCATTTGGATGTACATGTATGTACATCTCTTAATAAAACTTTTTAAATCCACAAAAACTAATAAAACATGTTTGGAGCCATTGCTTCTCTTTATCATAATTACATGATACTTTTTTCTTTGATTCTACACTTTTTATAATTTATTTTATTTTATTTTACGGCTATAAAAAGTGCACCCATATTTCGTCATACATTAAACAAGTTTTACAAATCTTCTATTTTGTTTAAACATTTGTTTTTAAATAGAACGTTGGCACTTTTAACTCATGTTCTCTCATGGGCATTTATGAGAAAATAGGGCACATACCTGGTGGAAATATTGTTATATGTTTTTCCTTTGTCAAAATTCTACAAAAAGTTGTAATGATTAGATGTTCAGTATCTTAACAATGTTTTTACATGTAAATATTGTATTTTCAATTTTCATGTGGCACAAAGATCATTTATAAACAGATTTAAGCTCAGTGTAGTGACCATGCTTATTTAAAAAAAAAGATTTTCTAAGCAAAAACAATATGAAAACTCGTGGGATTTTTTGTCTTTAAGAGTTCTTTAATGAACCTATTCAAATTCAATAAAGTTAAATGAACATTTATCATGGTATACTGTGAATTGCATTACTTACTGAACGACCCTCATACATCATCTCTTGTGCTTGTTCGCATAGGAGTTTTCTTGCTTTTTTTTTATTTGATTGAGTATAGTAGAGATCCGTTAATGTAAAATTATCCCCCAAATAATAAAGAATACTTGCAGATGGTTAAATAAATCTGTTTTTTTTTAATTGTCATATTATTTGGCTGTCTCCATACTTTCCCCTTTTATTCTTGTGACTTAAGCTAATGCAGATGAAGCACAATTTATTTTACATTTTTTAAAAGATAAGTGGTTAGATATGATGTGCTGATATTTAGTTTTTATCTGATATATAAATCCTATTATGATTCAGATCACTGTTTCTAATTATAGAGTTCGGGGAAGGAATAAGGAGGTCAACGTCTATGTATGCCACAAAGTGGTGAAACATCAAATATGCAAAGAGTAAATAGCCATAGTGTTACTTTTACAACTATAATAGAACAGCGAAACAATAAGAAGGGAAAGGGGGCAGCTGCCCTTAATTATTTTAAATAGTTAAAGCATGATTCATTATGTAATTAGTAAGTAAGTTATCATTTAGACATTTCAATATACAGTGTAAACAAAATACGTCAAACTGAATCTGCACCAGGCCCATTGGACCTATAAGTCACTTTTTTAATTATTAACATTTATATAAATTTACACATGCAGAAGATTCTTTCTATGGTTATATGCTGTATGTACAAATTTGGCTTACTTTGTTTGGTAATTTTGATTTAGAACTTTGAACAAATAATCATAATCATTACTATTTCTATTTGGGTGATCTTTGTACATGCTATCAAAATATTTTTTCCTAACATCATTATACACTTGACAGTCTAATAAGAAATGTTTTTCGTCTTCAACAACGGAACTAGAACAGAAAACACACGTTCTTTCACTTAAGGGTTCATGTTTATATCGACCGGTTTCAATGCGTTTAGCCCGTGTCACACTGTCACGATTTATAGCTACGATTCATTGCGAATTCAAAAATCGCAGCAGATCGTGATTTATCGCAGAAGTACTCGCAGGATGCCTTCCTTAATCGTGTTGGATCGCAGCAAGTCGCCAAACCTGGCGATTGTTTTGAGCATGTTCAAAACAATCGTGGACACAGTACGATTTTTTTATTATTCGTAGACAATCGCATAGCATCCGCACTGCACTAGTACACATATTCGTAGTAAATCTTCGAAGCTTGTGCGATATTCGCAGAACTTCGGAGCACTCCCGACACTACGAGAGTCCGACGAGTTATTTCGAGTGTCCTTCGAGTTTGTGCGAGTGTCTCTCGAGTTACTGCGAGCGTTCTTCAAATTGATAAGAACATAGTACGACTTTCCCGCGAATATGATACGAAAAAGGACGATTAATGGCAAGTGGTGTACGAACACTGTGCGATTGAACTACGACGTAATACGGGAAGCATTCCACATCTGAACTGTGCCAAGGCTGATCGTTCGTTTTTTGAAATATTAGATGCAACATATGGTTCGGTTTCATAATTAACTTTGAAGGAAATAAATGTCCTTAATTTTGGTGATGATTGTATTTTCACTTTCCATTCATTTTCAGCATATTGACGAAGTTTTTGGTACATGCATATGTATTCGGTATTTACTATTTGCTGGTTTTGAAAAAAAAAAAACGCTACTGTTGAGACTATGAAAAATATTTTTGATTTGTGAAAACCACACACCCTGCATATTGTAATCCCAAATGAAAACTTTTTTCGTTAATCTGTCATTTTCCAACTGAAGAATTCGGTTCCAAAGGCGAAATATATTCAACCGACGTCGCTGTGTAGAGGGTAGCCATCCAACTTCGCTTTTAAGGGCAAATAAAAGGGTAAATCGATGAAACCCAAGAAAATAACGGATTGCACGATTCTGCACCATATCAATTTAATGAAAAACATTATAACCCCATACTCCCGAACAATAATCAAGAACTGACACAACACAGGAATTATAAAGGTTATGAGCACTTTGCTAGCACGTTATTTTTATTTAAAAGAGAGTTTTATGATATTTATATTTTAAGAAAAAATATTAAATGATTACTATACTTGCTGATATACAAGTAAATTTTATATCTTAAAAAATAGAATGAATTCATTAGAATTGATATTTGCTTCAACCGGGACAATCTATGTGATCATCTCCCTTCAGTGGCTTGTATTCCTTTCTGCTTATGTTTAAGCAAATTTGAAGTCACAGATTTAACCTGAGGTGCAAGGAATAGGTATTGGGGGATTTAAAGGGAGCATTTTTTTCTAGCTCGGACATCTTCAATGCTAAATTGACCAATGCAAATAATATTCTAGACGTCTAGACGTCTTCACGATGTAAATCGTGATGTGAAGACCACTTAAAAAAACCCGAGAACTCTTATTTTATCCTTTTACTCGATATCTGCTTATAAAATATGCAAACTTCCTTAGTAAATTATCAAAATTTGATCAAAACGTTAAGTTTCCTGCAGATGTCATTGATTCCTGTTGTTTTTGATGAAATTTAATGTAAGTAACACTTGAACTTTGGATTTAAAAACATTTCAAGCTAAGAGTCCCGGAAAAGTTTTGTCCTTTAATCATTAAATCTGTAGAAACATGTTACAATTCTTTCTTGAATTCATTCAATCTTTGATAATTTTTCTCCTTGAAATTATTTATGTCATATTTTAAAATTACTTTTTGACAAGCATAATTGCGTGGGTACAGGGAATCTATTTTTGGCACCATATTAGCAAATAAGGTGCATACACGACTTAAACTGGCGAATCAGCTAAGAGAGTTGAATTCCATTATGTACAAGTACTACAGGAAATTAAAGTTTTGAAAAATCCGTTTCAAACCTGATTCTCAAAAGCATATTGTAAGGTGATTTGCGTCTGTATCCCTTGTTTTGTATTATATGTGAATTGAAGCGATTTGTTAACATTGTTCAAGCTGAACACGACTCCTAAATAGGCATTCGCCATTTTCAATTATACTATCTACAATATCTACACAGGGATATCTCCACCGTTACAACTTACTGCTTTAATGTCAAAGGTATTGAATAGCGACATGTGTTCGTGCTGGTGATATTAAATTGGCTTTGTTTATTTATTGCAATCACATATATTTGTGCTTGGTTGTATGCTACACTGAATTGTGCAACTGTTGTTAGTTTCTTCAGCATCTTACTCTCCTTCCGTGGGAGAAGTAAAGAGTTATTTTTGTCGCTACCAAAATCTGTATTGCATTTGTCTAAACCAATTGCAGCTGATTACACTTTACATTGACAAAGGGATAGGCTTGTAGAAGGACCCTAAGATATAGGGAGGGAATAATTGAA
>NW_026927638.1:0-31563 GCF_032062105.1 Saccostrea cuccullata | reverse complement strand
TTTCCTTAACCCCTTAATACATGGTTTTAGCTTCATGGACGTCAGAAGCAAATTGAAAGGGGGAGGGGGGGGGGGCTAAACCAACAAAAAAGATAAACTCCAATTTTTAATTCCTTTATACTTTATAGATATCTATATTCCCTTACAAACACAAATTACAATTCCTATCTTATTGTTTATTTTCTACTTTTAAACAATGCAAACAAGTTTAAACGCAAAAATTATTACGCTTAAACGCGAAAATTATTGCGATTTAACGCAAAAATATGATTGCGTTTAAACGCAAAAAGTATTGCGTTTAACTGCAAAATTGCTGCATTAAAACACAAAAGATTGCATTTACGCATTTGCGACTGGTCAACAGGGGTTGCTTACTCTTCCTTGGTACTTGCCCCCCCCCCCCCCCTTGTTCTATTATACTAGACTACATTGTGTGCACTTCAGACAACGAGTAGTTGAACACATATCACTGCAACTGTTATTGTTGTTGTTGTTATTCAGGAATAAATCCTTTCTCCGTTTTGTTCTCATTAAAACCTGCCCATCATAAGATTAATGTCTTGACATTTCATACCACTTTATCCATACACATTCTTCTACAAGCACCTGATGAATTGACAGTGTAACCCCCTACAATCCCCCCCCCCATCCCAACTTCTGAAAATTTTTATTAGACACAAAGATTTATCAAACATATATGATTTCCGTGTCTATCATTCTTATATTTCAATATCTGATATAGTTTTTCGCTTTTGTTATGATTTAGAGTTTGGTATATAAAGATACTAATTAAGGTAAGAAACGACATCTTGTAAACACATGGTACCTCGCTTCGAGGAATGTTCTCAGTGAATGGAATTAAGGTAAATAAACTTGAATTTAGGGGCAAAAATTCATTTTGACCGGGTGTGGTTGTCATGGGCTTGTTAAACAATATCTACCTAAAACATCTTGCAAAAAATTCATTGATTATAATGTAGTTACGTAGAAAATGTCCATCGAAGCTTAGTGCCCTACGGGTAAGCAAGATTTTGTTTCTTACCTTTAGCATTTTATATACCGAATAGGATCAATCTCTAAATCTTAACAAAAGTGGAAGCTTATATCAGCTATCAAAATATAACAATGGCTATCCCATCTTTGATGGTTTAGAGATCCGTATTAGTTCTGCTGCTATTTTATATTGTTTAAAGGACTTTTGATATTGAATACTGTTCTTTATCTCTAAACTTTCATCTGGAAACATCTTTAACACATTAACCTATGTATAGAAACATTATTAAAATTATTTTGTAGTTTTGAAACATTGAACTATGCATTTGGATAAAAAGGTGAAGAAAACAAAGATTGATCGTATATATATACAAGCTATACAAATGAATGAATAAACCTTAAAGCATAGAAATTTCACACGTAAAATCAGTTCCCTAAGATAATTAAGAATGCTCTGTTGACCTGTATAATTATTAGTATCAAAATAAGTATTCGAGGGGTGAATAAAAAGTTCGCGAACTACCTCTATATTTACAAAACTGCAATTCAGATCAGAATGAAATTTGGCACACATAGAATCATTCAATATGTTCTATATATAGCATATGTAATGGAACGTTTTCCCCCGTGTTTGTGACGTCACAATGTGAAAAAGACGTCATAAGGTAGATCATTTGTGACAAAAAATGGTTGCATCAGCCGTATTAGAGAAACGAACGGCTTTAAAGTTAAACGTATATCTTGGAAATTCCTTTGTAGAAGTTAATAATATTTTTTACACGGTTTATGAAGACAAAAGACTTGCCATAAGTTTTGTCATTATTTGGATTGATTGTTTAAGTGAAGGAAGGGGGAGGTTCAAAAATTATGTTTGTTCTGTTGCCCGGTGAAAACAAACTGGGAGAGAGACGTGTCCTTTGTTAAGCAATTTGATTTGAAAGATCGTCAACTTACAGTTAGAAGAATAGATGAATATCTTAACAGTAATATAATTATAGAATCCCTAAAATATCGTTTACTTTAGACTTTAAACACAATTAGTAATGATAAAGTGAAGGCACCCATACTTTATCCACATGAAATAAACGACGCTCTAAAGACAGAGGTCTTGGATTTAGATGGCCACCATGCTCATTTTGCAAAAGGATATCATTATCCACCCAAACTATTGCAAAGATAAGGCCATTTCTGACAAATTAAATGGACTGCTTTTTTTGCAATTGTTTTGGCGCCTCCAAGTATTTACTCATTTATGTTATATTTTATGCATATTTACATGTACTCTGATATTTTCACCGCAAGTAAATTTCTAGTCAGTCTCAGGGTGATCACACTTGTACCTTTCACCTCTGTACATGTATCCTGTATTGTTTAATATTAGTTGATCCCCATCAATGATTTGTTATATATTTTACTTTATGTCATTCAATTAAATTACATAATCGATAAAACTGAATATCTGTGTTTGGTCTTTTACTGCACTATCAGACCGATATTTCTAATAGGAGGCATAAAAATGAGTATTGTAAAATTATATTTCGATATATCATTTCATAAATTATATGAGATTGCTTTGGGAAAGAAATATCCCTTTCGTTATTATTTATGTCTCTGACCTCTAGGTATTTTATAACAATATGTTGGACCTCATATTTGGGGCTTAATATCATTTTAAGTTATCTTTTTCGTGTCTCAAGCTGTGTGGGTTGAAATCAAATGTTAATCTGTAAATAATGTCAATATCATATTCGATGCAACAAGAATACATATACCCTGAGCTAAAACCCCATTTATTTTCATCTAGGTAACATTCATTACAAATTAAAGGCACACGTAAGGGCTAATGAAACTAATTTTAATTCATCATACTTTACAAGGCTGTGCATCTTATCATTATACGAATTCTATTATTATTATTATTATTTTAAAAATAATGATAAGAAAATGTATAATTTTTTTCGACAACTTTTTTTTTTATTTTTCATTGGACTTGATATAGTTAATTGTTAGAACAACTCTACAATTCTCCAGGATACTATTTCAATAACAAAATCTTAAATGTCCAATTTTAACTTCAGATGATGGCGTTTCATCTTGTACTGGTTTTTCTTCTTTCGACAACACATGGAGACACACAGAGCGGAAGTTGTAAAGACATGTTACAGGGTTTTATAACAGGACAGTTGTCATCTGTTCTAGAAACGCATCAGGTAGAAGCTTTAAGGCGGGAATTCAAAAACTTCACTGACGTCATCGAGAAATCTATGAAAAGGTTCAAGGAGCAAGTGATCGCTAGCAAACTGGATGAAGGTCTACATAAACAAATATAAATACCATTTGTATTGTTTAATATTTTAATTATCACTTTACGTCATAAATCATTGAATTCTTTTTTTAGGTACAGGGAACAAAAAAAAATTGTTTACACAAGATGGGGAAAGAAGACATGTACCTCCAATGCAAACTTAGTTTATTCCGGTAAATACATGCTATGCGTTTATTTTAACTGTTACATATAATATACTGTGTTTTCTCTGTTTTATCATTTCAAGGACAGGTTGTTTCCTCATTTTTCATATTATACAAATGATGGCTTATGAATAGAGAGGTTCATTTTTAAGAATGTTTGTTTTAAATATATAGCATACTGAAATAAATGATATTTAATTATAATATGGATGATTAACTTCAACTACTAACATCAAAGCTTTAAAAATTATAGGATTTTGCCGGGGGATCATATTATGGCAATGTAGGAGCGGCTGTAGACCCTCTTTGTTTACCGAGAGATCCAGAGTGGGGGGATCTACAAAGACGGAACTGATGGCGACAAGGCTTATGTATACGGAGCAGAGTACGAAAAACACACCTTCAAAGGTCGTCTGACTTCACTTCAGTACCACAATGTCCCCTGTGCTGTGTGCCTTGTACAAAACAGATCTGTTGTGAAAATGTTTCCAGGTGAGATACTAAAAATCTTTTACCATTAACGTGGACTGTTGTATTTTATGATTGTCATTTTGTACAAATATTCAAGATTCTTCAAATCATTTGTGATGTCACAAAAAGGAATTTATATTATGAAAATATATGGGAACATTTCCCATAATGCCTCAAAATCATCTGAACCATGAATGTATTTAAAGGACATGTGATACAAACAAACTTTTGTCCAAAAATATGAAAATAACAACTTCAGTCATGTTTTAATGTTTTAATGTGCAAAATGAATAAGTTTCACTGCGTTGATTTTCATTTTTCATTCAAAATTTAAGAAAAATAGGATTTCAAGTGAAAATTTTTGTACAGATTAATAAGGATGGCTGCAGAAAGATAGAAATTTGAACAACATGGAAGGTTAACAATTTCTTAATTAGAAAGGAATTTTTTAATAACAACATTTGCAACAAAACAAATAGAACCAAAGAATATATACTAATCCAGGTATTCATTTTTTGTTTGCATCATTTGTCCTCAAGTAGCACTTTTATAAGAGTTTCCTTTTCGAATCCTAACGGTACAGCCATAACTGATCAAAATCAATTTTGAGTTAAAAAAGAAAAGAAAATATTTTTTAAGATCAACAAACTCTCGATTTATTAATCGTTTGAATAGTCACAAAATAATGTTTTAAAACACCAACCTAATAACCTTTTCTTTATTTGTACTAGTATATATAAACCCTAGTATAAATATTTTATATCTGAAATACCTTTAGCTGATCTTAGATGAATACCAAAGCTAAACAAAAATTATTTGACGTGTTTATGTCTTTTTTGAGCTTAAGATAAATAGCAAAAACAGTGCAACACTAAACACCCTTACATTTTGCCAAAAAAAAAATTTAGAAATGCCTTTGTAAGAAGAAAAATGTATCTTTATAGCACGAAAAACCTGCTACAAAGGATGGAACCTTGAATACCAGGGCTACCTAATGGCGGGGTAGTGGAATCGTAAGGCTGGTACAACTTACAATTGTGTCAATAAGGATCCAGACACCTTGCATGGCGGACAAGCTGCAAAACACGGCTGCCTCTTTTATTTTGTGGAAGGTCGTTGTGGCTCGTTGAAATGCCCCCCATATGTTGATGGAAGAGAACTTGTTGTCGTTGTTTGTTCCACAAAATAAAGAATAAATACAAAGAGTTTTTAATTAACATGTGTTGTTTAAATTAGTTTATAATCATCTTTTTAAATTGTTTTGTCATTCTTTTTTAATTTAGAAATGATCTTGAATACTGTTCGTTAACTCAATGTGGTTTACATTAATTTTTCAATCGTCAACCTTCCTTACTTATGCAGCAATATACCTTTGTCACCTGCATACGAAGTTTGTATCTCTGAGCTGATTCTATACGGAAGCGCATGTTAATGTATGTTTGAACAATTGTTATACGAGGTAACTTAATGACAAACAAGTTAATGAAACAAGAATATTAGTAGTCTTGTTCAAAGTCACATTTCCTAAGTTCTATGGTCGATACAATGACCTTGTCAGCAAATACAATTCAACATTGTTACATGCTGACTGACGTTTTCCTCTTGATTCTTATATATTAATTACACACTGCGTTGTCCTTGGATTTTTTTTCGTTATTTCCCGAACATGACAAGGAGAACACGGTTGGTATGACCGGTCGGCAGGGGATGTTCACTCCTCCACTGCGCATGATCCCACATATGCTGATGATTTGGAGGTCTATATTTGCATGGTTCCTAATGTATTGTTTAATGGACTATTGAGCTCAAATACTGTTCGTTATCTCTTCATATTTCACTTTTAACAATAAAATCGGAACTCATCAACTTCACCAAAGTCTGTAAATATAATTAAAATTAAGAACTAAGGAAAAGAATTAAAGCCGATATAATGGCTATAGTTTGCAGAAGTACATACAATTTAGAAAGAATTTTAAAAGAATAATTTGTATTTCCAAATTGTGGTGTTGAAAACTTTAATGAAAAGTAAATGGTATATTTATACGAGGGTTGTCAAAAAAAGTTCGTGGACAATTACGTTTTTGTTAACATAAAGAGTCTATACAAATCTATTGTGTATCAAAATATTTCTTATGAAAAAACAAGGCAGAATGATTTAATTTTTATTGATGAAACTTAATATTATTGTAAAATTTGGGGTCTTTAAAGATCGCAGATTGTGCGCACAGACCAAGGTTAAAATTCCATAAACTCTTGTATGAAGTGTTTGAATTAAAATGATTATTTTCTATATAAAACAAGTCAAAACTTAATAAAAATTATACATAACACAAATAAAGAGGCTAAAGTCATTTTCTGAAATCGTAAGTATCGCTTTCTACATAGACAGTGAAAATACTAAACAAAAACCCTAAAAGTATGTGTCAAAACTCAACAGAAAAAGCGACGTCGGCTGTCCGAAAGGGGCAGCATCCAGTCAGTAAATATGCTTTAATACGGTTGAAACTACGTAAGAGACAAACCATTTCTTAAAACAATTCAGTTATTGAAATATATATCGTTTATTTATTTGAGATTGGTATATGCGAATTTTAAACGGTGTGTACAAATTTGAAGACACTACAAGAATTTAAAAACACATGTAATTTGCTGAAAATGGAGATTTCTATTCATGACTTTGTTATAAATCTAGTGCAGCTTCTGACTGGGCTGTGCAGTTTGTGTTTACAGTTTATATAATTGATGACTCTCGTAAATTTTTCTGCATTGTTTTGATTTTTTGAAATTAAATAGATTATAATCTAAACTTAAAGATTATTGCTATACTTGGAAGTGTGGCGCCATAAAAAATGTAGCGTGTGTCCATGAGCATATGTTAAAATTCAAAATCCAAATGTTTGACGTTATAATGAAATTAGAGTAACGTCAGACTGGGCCTTGCACACTATCTGCGACCTTTAAAGACCCCGATTTTTTTTTTTACAAAAATATCAAGTTCCATCAATAAAAATTAAATCATTCTGACATGGTTTTTCATAAGAGATATTTTAATATACGATAGATATATACAGAACCCTTTATTTTAACAAAAACGTCAGTGTCCACGAGCGTTTTGGACAACCTTCGTAAGTTATATCGCAGCCAAATTACGACTCAGTAATAAGTTATATTTGTAAAAATGGATGCTAATTGTTGGAAACAATATTTCTGCTACAGCAATCGTAATATACTGAATATGAACGTATAAATGTACCGAATAAATGAGACAAAATTATCTCTTTGCCTCCAAAGGTTAGACATAGATGAAATTTAAATGTTCATATACTATCAAAAATACGCTATGTTAACTTACATGATTCGTTTGTGTTATTCGCTAAACTAAAAGTTTGTAAACATAAAATACAAATCCATTATTTTAAGCATGCAAAATAGACCCCGAATTTAAACAAAAACGAGAACTCTGAAAAAATGGGAAGAATATTAAAATGCTCACGACATTTTCTGATGAAATAATTTTCAATTTAAATAGTCAATAGTATTGAAAATAAAAGATATTGTTAATGTATTTTTTCCATACACACTAGTTCTAATGGTTATGTTCATATATCTGATATATCATATATTATCTTCAGGTGATTTGATACGAATTATGTCTAACATTTATAGACATGTAATCACAAACTTCCATATTTAAATTGATTATGAGGGCAGTTAATGCCCATTTAAGTTATATTACGTTTTCTTCCGAAGCTAACCTTTACAGTTTAAATCTAAGATTAGACTTTTGGAGTTGTAAGGACTGTGGATGTACAGCCTGCTCCACTAGGTAAGTTATGTTATCTTTGTTTGTGTGTCTGCACATGTGTGTAAGATATCATTTTCCAGAGTTTCATTGGAAGGGCGTTATTGTAGACATGATCACGTACCAACTTCATTGCATATTCCAAACTCTAAAAAATGGCATTTTATTTCTTATATTTATATTTTCATTTTTTTATTCGTGTGACAAGGAAAAATAGGCACTATTTATGCTTTGTTATAGAAATGCAACATTACGTATTTACTACATCATGTGACGTCACAATCTGAAGTTTACAAATGGCTCGTGCAGTTTGCTTTCCAAATGCCAGAACATCAGATCTTGTGAGCAACTACATGTCATTGAAAATTGAATTCCAATTTCATTATCATTGTTATACATGTATAAGAAACTTCATCAGCAAATGAAAATATATAAGTATGTTTACCTGATATGCCCTCTTAATTGGACGGTGTGCTTCACAGTTATAAATGATTCTATGTTTATAGTTTATAGTACTGCATGTATGTTTCATTGTTTTACTGTTATTTAAGGAATGACTCTAATTCTTGGCCAGATTATCGAGTATAATATGGTTTGGGTCAGTTTACGCTTTATAATCCGCGAAGCGGATGATAAAAAAGCGTAAACTGACCCAAACCATATTATACTCGATAATCTGGCCAAGAATTAGAGTCATTCCTTATAATTTAATTTTAAAATAATTAAACAACTGGGGATGTAAAATTGTGTTGTTTTTATTAGTTCAAATTTACCGCGCAATAATACAACCGTAGTAACGGAAGTGATGGGAAGCCAGGGGAGGTAAAAACTGATACATAGATCTAGCAGCCATGATGCTTGTTTACATGAGGTAAGATCGAGCAACTGTTTGAAGTTAAAGGTACATTCATTAAATCTGGAATTTTTCATGAATCCGAAGGACTGGAAATGAGGGGATTGATGGATACAGATGATTCAGCTGGTTGTCAAGGGGGGGGGTGTCCCCATACCAAACCAGATTATACAAAATGTTATGCGTTCCTTTTTGGAAATCAACCAATGAGAGACAAGAATACAAACAGAATTAAATTATATATATATTAATAAAGTCAAAGAAGTCACCAAGGCTTGTGTTATTTTTAACCACCAGACTGACTTTAAATAAAGCTGATCTTATAAGCTCTATTTTTAATTGTAATTTTATAAACATATAATAGATCGTTATTTCCCGATCATGACAAGGAGCACACGGCGGGTGTGACCGGTCGGCAGGGGATGCTCACTCCTCCATGTCACCTGATCTCACCTCTGATGTTAAAAAGGTCCGTATTTGCTCTCTCTCTCTCTCTCTCTCTCTCTCTCTCTCTCTCTCTCTCTCTCTCTCTCTCTCTCTCTCTCTCTCTCTCTCTCTCTCTCTCTCTCTCTCTCTCTCAAAGTTATTGTTAAATTGACTTCTGGGCTTGAAAATTATTTGCTATTGCCATATATTTCATTTAGGATATTTACAATCTGACTCCAGCTAAAAATATGACATTCACTCTTTCATACTCTCGGTCTTCTTGAATATTTAGACTGTTTGAGATATAATGTATTTGTATAATGTATTTTCAATCAAAATCTCTCTATTAAGAGCCATTCTCTGTAATAATTTGAAATTTTATGTAGGAGCTGTGGCACGCGTAGTCTCAGAATTTCTCCAAACTCTCTATGATAAAAGTCATTGATACCCTTAACTGAAATCAGGCAAAAATTGGTTGCTATGTTTTATAGTTACCATGGCAACATGTCTTAAAATTCGAAAAATGGCATTTTTTGGCATGTTTAGAGCCCCATAGTGAACATTTGCGGCAAAGCAAACAATTCGCAATGACTGTTTCTAAAAGTTGAAGGTCAGATGTCTCAAATGCATGATAAACATGTTTGGTAAATCAACTATTACATACGTTACTATGGTAACAAAGTATTCAAAAGTAAAAAAAAAATATTCATTGAATTTTATAAAGTCAAACACATAAAAATAAAAGGCAATTATAGGATGAAATGTGACCAAATAATAGAAAAAAGAGCCTTGAAACATATATCAAGTACAAAATATCATATTTCATTTTGGTTGGCAATGGTTGCCAAGGTTTTTATCTCACAGAGAGCCTTCAAAGTAACACTCTGATTGTTAAAATCTGATCCTATCTTTTAAAAAAAGCACATTTTTTCATAACTAATGATCAATTTTATAAGATGTTGGTGTGCTCCAAGTTTCCCCATTTGAAAAAATTCAGATTAGATTCTTTAAATAGAGCGTTGCTATGGAAATAAGCAGAAAATATATGCTTAAAAACCTGAAAAATATTTTCTTTCCTTGGATACGTACCCTTAAATGTAGATTCCCAAAACTTTTATGATTGATATTTATTAACAGCTAACTTGACTTTTAATTTTGACTATCATCCAATCTCTAAGTGGATGCAAGAAGTTGGCACACAGGGTTTAATATTGATATAAAGTTCACAAAATTGAACATTTTCCCTTCTTAGTAACCATAGCAACAGTGTTGTATTATTCATCAAATTTTATCAATATATGATATTCAACTTCAGTTCTAACAGATAAGTACTATTCAAGCTGAGTCCTTTAATTTGTTTCTTGATTAAATGGCAATTTAATTCTTAATGCAGCGACAAATAATTCACTTTTAAGCACTGGTACTTTGTTTCCATGGTAACACTGCAAGTAGCAATTATACCCAATTTTTCTTACGGTTTTGGTGTTGCAAGGTCCTAAGGATGCACATTTGCCAGTCTTGAATTTTCATGTTTTTCCTCAAGACAGTAGTATTAACCCAATCTCAGTTACTGGTTTTGCATGGTTACACTGTGTTACCATGGCAACCATAAAAGTTATTTAAAGAATAATGTTGCTTATACTTATATACTTAAGGTCAAACATTTTCATTGTTTTTCTTAAGTTGTTGATTGAGTTTGAGCATGTAACACCTACCATTAGTGAATACGGAGTGTTTTTCAGCATATTTCAGCATTTTAAATGTATTCCAAATGTGCCCTTGGTTACCACTTACTTAGAGATATATTCTAAACAGTTTCTTTACAGTAAAAGTGACACCAAGGTGTCATGTTTTTGTGAGAATGGTTTGTTTGCTTTTTCTAGTTTTTATCAAGCCACAGTTAAGATTTAAAGTGGCTGAAAATCTCGATTTTTCAAATTTTTCCGGCTGTTGCCATAGAAACCGAGACACATAGCAACGAAATTTTGTTTGATATTTGTATCTGGTGTCAAGTACTAGGCATGAGTGAAGTTTCATCAAAATTGGTGACCATGCGTGGCAACGAAGTTTAAGTGATTACAGAGAATGGCTATTAAAATATAATTTGACCTCTTTATGCTTTCAGATGTCGTGGTCATTTGAACAGACAGACATAAATCATGTCTAGATTGTAAAACTAGTATCATACGTACATTGGTAGAAAAAATTAACTGTTTTTTATTATTTAACTTAGTTTTAGTAGCTTGATAACATTTTGATGGTCTTCAATAAATCGGGGTAAAAGAATATTTTAAGTTTTCATTTTCGTGTCTGAAAATGTGTGGGTTGATACCAGATGTTAAGCTGTAAATTTCAAAAAACATATATCACATTTCATACAAAAAGAATAAAAGCATACACACGGCCGAATACCACATTTATTTTCATGAAGGAAACATATAAGCAAGAAGGTAGGATCAAAAGGAAAAAAAATATTAACTGATTTGTAGATCTATGTGTAACTTTCATGAAAAGAAATTAGTCCATGTTTTTTAAAAAAAAATGAAATCAAGCACACAAAATGCATGATAATATTTGCTCGTCTTTGGGCTGGATATTTCATCAATTACACTGATTTATTATCTGTAGCTTAATTAGAAAATCAAAACACTGATTTAATATCTAATTTCAACATCAGATGATGGTGTTTTATCGTATTCTGGTTTTTATTCTTCACACAACACATCGAGATACAAACACCGTTTCCGCCCGACCTCCTACCTTTCGGTCTTCTTGTCCTCTGCTGATCATTCAATGACCCAAAATTACTGAAACTACCTTTTAAAAAGTCTCTAATTGACATTCTTTCTTCTGTGAGTCTGATTTATTAACGTAGCTGTCTCTACTGGCGATTTCCCCATTTGAAAACAAAAATGGATTACAGCTTGTCGCAGCGATTTTCCATTTCGACAAATCCTTTCTTCAATGCTTCAGAGTAAAGCAACAATATGTATGATTAAAGTTATTAATGACGTTATTTTATTTTCAACTGAAGGCTAGAAAATTGCATAAATTTTGTTGTTTTTAAATGTTTGGCGATTAGCCGTTTTTTAAGATGATTTTTAATGTGTTTTCACTCTAAGAAAAATACACATTTAAGCGTGACGTTTAGCTGTTACGCTGCTACACCTCCTAGGTTCTAGGTTTTAAAGATCTTTAAAATAAATTCAATCAAACACTATAAAATAAGAATTCCAATGTCTATTAGATTTATATATGTGCATCCTTGGTGTATTATATTTTAAAATATGATGCCAAATATAAAAGATATGGACACTGTGAAAACACTTTTGGATCAACCCTCATAAATCCCCATGCATAAACCAATATTTTTTTTTCCTCAAGCCAAGAAATTTTGACCTCAAAAAATATGTGATTTTACAGTTACTTTACTTATTCTTTTGTGAGAAATTTACCAAACAAGCATTCCACATAGAATGTAGGCTAAATAAAAGGTAAGATATATTTTAATGTAACACATATTTGAGAAGTGGTACAAAACAGAAATGATACTTATAAACTCCAAAGACTATTTTGAAAAATGAAATCACACAATTGTAACAAAATTATAGTTTTACATTTTTAGTTCTACAAAATCTTTGAATATCAAAAGAGATACAATTTGTCTTGATAAAAGACACAGAAAAGAAAACAAGAATAGAATAAATGAGTATATGTTTCAACCGATGCTTAATCAGTATTTCGTTACATTTGATTAATAAAAGTGAAATATATCAATTTACATTAAGTTTGTAGACAGATTTCAAATTAAGAATTTGATTTTTTTTAATTCTAGCAGATCAATTGACAATAATTTAAAAATGTGCATGTGATTAAGAAATTTTTAAGATTTTTTCTCTTTCCATATTGTTACACCATGCTTTATTCAGCATCATGTACTAAAACTAAACTTTACAAGATGAAGAGCTCTCTTATGGGGAGATAAGTTTAGCATAAACTGAAATTACTTCTCTTGACATGCCACAGATAAATAAACTAACATTAATTATACTTTTCTATTTTTATGGTAAAGAATGCAAAATAATAAAATATTGAATTAACTGTTTCTGATTGAAAGATAAACAGTAACATAGTCACTTTTAACCACAAAAGTCTGGCTACATCCGTCCTGTTTGCAGAATCTCCAAAACAGACAAACCATTTGCTCCTGCTTTTGTTAGGCAATTTGCAAGCTGTTTTTGTCCAGGACACCACTGAATTTTTTTCACTTCTCCAAACTCTGAATTGTTATAATAAATGTCATACACTTGCCTACACTGTTTTTAGCACTTGGTATCCTAAATTTTCTTTCAACCACGCTCTGCTACCATTGTTAGATCATGCTTTATTCAGCATCAACAACTTAAACTAAACTTTACAAGATGAAGAGCTCCCTCATGGGGAGATAAGTTAAGCATAAACTGGAGTTACTTACAGTTACATTCTACAGATAAGTAAACTAACACATATTTTGTTTTTAAAGTGTTGATGACTTATACAAAATATTGTTTCTGCCAACTGAGGGGTAAACAATAACAATGTCTTTGAATTAAGAAATATATACACAATTGCGAAGATACCACACATTCAATGTCATGATGATGTATATTTACAATAAGAATCAATCAGAATCTTATTAGAATTATATAATTTGACTCTTTATAATGCTTTCAGTCTTCGTGGTTATTTAAGAAAAACATAAAATCTACATTGTCAGTGTTTTATTACACTTTGATGGACCTCGTATATGAGATTAAATATTCTCTTTCGTGTCTCGAACTGTGTAAGTTTTAAAATTATTGATGTCATATTCCATGCACTAGAATCTGTGTCTCTTATCATGAGACAACGTTCGTCATCGATATTGATGATAAAATAATGAAAAAATATTAAAAAAAAAAAAAAAAGAAGAAGAAAATGCATTACATATGATTTCAAATAATTGTTGTTATTCATTGAACTTGATAGATATAGAATCTCTTCATTGTTCCCTGATAGTGTTTTAACTAGAAAATCATTAATGTACAATTCTAACTTCAGATGATGGCGTTTTATCTTGTACTGGTTTTTCTTCTTCCGACAACATATGGAGACACACAGAGCGGAAGTTGTAAAGACATGTTACAGGGTTTTCTAACGGGACAACTGTCGTCTGTTCTAGAAACTCATCAGGTAGAAACTTTAAGGCGGGAATTCAAAAACTTCACTGACGTCATCGAGAAATCTATGAAAAAGTTCAAGGAACAAGTGACCGCTAGCAAACTGGGCGAAGGTCTCTATAAAGAAATATATAAATATAATGCCATTTGTATTGTTTTGATATTTTATCACTAATTACGTCATAAATTATTGAATAATTCCTTTTTTTTAGGTACAGGGAACAGAAAAATTGCTTACACAAGATGGGGAAAGAAGACTTGTCCCTCAAAGGCAAATTTAGTTTATTCCGGTGAATATAATTATGTTATGCGTTTATTTTAGCTGTTAGATGATATGCATTTCTTTATTTCATTTTATGACGTGTTTTTCCTCATTATTCATATAGACAAATGGATAAGGATGGTTATAATAAATCTATAATAAATCTATACATGTAAAACACTTTATAGCATTTTAAAATAACTGATATAAATGTTATATGAAATCAAAGTTTTAAAAATTATAGGATCTGCGGGGGATCACATTATGCTCATAAAGGAGCAGCTGTAGATCCCCTTTGTTTGCCAAGAGATCCAGAGTGGGGGATTTACAGGGATGGAAATGATGGAGATAAGGCATATGTATACGGAGCAGAATACGAAACGAACACGTACAAGACTCACTATACCTCACTCCAGTCCCATGACGTACCGTGTGCTGTCTGCCTTGTTCAAAATAGGTCTGTTGTGAAAATGATTCCAGGTGAGAGATTAAAAATTATTTACCTTAAACTTGGTTTGTTGTATTTTCTGATTGTCATTTTAAAGTCAAATATACTAGCTTCGTCAAATCATCTGTGATGTCACAAAAGAGAATTCATATTGTGAAAAAGTAAATATGGGGACATTTCCCATAATGTCTTCTGGTAAAAAGCATCATAGCCATGGATAATCACATGCATTTTTAGTGGGACTTTTATATGAGTCGAATCATAACAGTGCAGCCATAAGTGATCAAAATCATGTCTGAGATCAAGGTAAAAAATGAAATGAAATTCTAAGAATAACAATTAAACCAATGATTTATAAGTCGTTTAAATTGTCACAAAATAATTCTTTAAACAATAATTATAACCTCTTCTTTCTGTAATATAGACATTTATTTAATCTTAGCATACAATATTATATAGCTGAAATAACTTTAGCTGAGCCAAGATCAATATCAAAGCTTAACAAAAATTATTTGACATGTCTAATGGCTGTTTGAACTAACTTAAAAGAATCTGAAAACAGCGCATCAATAAAATTGTGCAAAATTTATAGAAATGCCTACATTACATCATTTTTTTGTTATAGCGAGAAAAACCTGTTACAAGGGATGGAACCTGGAATACCAGGGCTACCTAATGGCTGGGTATTATAATCATAATGCTGGTACAACTTACAAGTGTGTAGACAAGGATCCTGATACCTTGCATGGCGGTCAAAGTAAATTATATGGCAACCTATTTTATTTTGTAGAAGGTCGATGTGGTTCATTAAAATGTCCACCTTATGTTGAGGGAAGAGAAATAGTGTTCGTTGTTTGTTCCAAAAAATAAAGAATTAACACAAGGAGTGTTTTACTTTCATTTATTGTTATATTAATTCTATATTCATTTTTTATAAATTGTTTTTGTCACACATTTATCTATTTATTTTTATTTCAAAATTTCTGCTGTACAAATAAGTTGTTCCGCTAAGATAATGTTGAACCATTAGTTTACCTAAAGTTAGAATTTAAAAAAGGAAAATGACTACATGTATATAAAGTTTTTAATTACTTCGGCACAATTATTGCCGTGTAGTAACTGACAAAACTTTATATTCTAGAGATAATGTTATAGGACTGAATGGAATATAAAGGCAGAAATAACCAGATATGGGATATATAAGGTGTGTTAAGAAATTTTGTTCCATAACGAAATTTTTTTTTAAATTTCACAGTAGTGTTTAACTTTATAATTTATGTAATCACAAGATCGTGCTTTCGATTTATAGCAATGAATTTTTAACAGGAAATTATAGGATTTTTCCATATAAAAATATTTAACCATGTTCAAAACATTCAAATGACAAAAGTGCTTATCATTTTGTGTAAAAATGTAGGATTATTTACTTTTGTTTCTTCACAGCTTATCTTACATTATAAAAAACTGATGATGTTAGGTAAAAGAAAGATTAGTCACTTTTCCAAAGAATAGGTTTGTCATATTGGAATTCTATGTTGACTTGATAAGTTTTGCATGGCTATTTGAACGTTATACTGACAACCCTATAATATTAACCCTTGTACCAATATGTCATCATTTAGATCAGATGGGAAAATCACAAAGGCCAGTAACATGCTAAATTTGAATTTATGAATGACTATAAATATAGAAAAAGAGACGAGTTAAAGTACATCGACTTGCACGACTGGATATCGAGTTATTATTACTCAACTTAAACGCTTTATAAATGATTGATGTTTTATTTTTATTAAAGAACAATTATTGTAGTATGATTCTAATATTCGTTATTGGCGGCATGGTATTTTTATACGAAATACGAAATATTTCCGAGATCGACCCTGTGAAAATTCGGACTGACGTTGTCTCCATTTCTCTTTTTGTATATATAGTCATTAAGTAAATTCAAATTTAGCATGTTACTGGTTCCTGTGGGAAAAAGTAGCGAACCAAAATCAGTTTCCAAACCTTTAGATAGCCTGCAGAAAAATATTCCTGAATTGTCAACTATATGTATAACAAAAATTATTCCTGAAGTTGAAAAAGTGTATGAAATGAGTGATATCCGCAAGAAAAGGTACTCTATATAGAGAGCAGAGTAATTTCTTCTCAATGATATTCGAAATTTATTTTTTTTTCATTTTTATAATATTTGAGAGAAAAAAAGAAATTTCATTGCTTAACTTATGCCTACCCTAAAGGCTAGATCTCAAAACTTTTATAAATTATATTTAGCATTTTCTTTTTTCGAATATGTGCACTTTGCCGAATTCAAGTCTGGCATATTCTCTTGACGTATAAATGTGTGGAAAGTGGTGATAACAATCTTTGAAAGATCTCAAAAATCCCAAAAAGTAGACAATTAAAACTGGTTCCATAGAATACCAGAGGTAGGAACAGTGGTAAAGCATGCCATGTGCCCTATTGAAATACGTATCTGTTAGACATTCATTTATAGTTTAATGGTTATCTAACAACAGAGCTCAGTGATATAGTGATGACTTTAACTTGTCATCAACTTTCCTTACATATGCAGCACTATACCTTTGTCACCTGCAAACGGTGTTGTATCTCTAAGTTGATTCAATTCGGAAGCATGTTCTATGTATGAGCAATTTCTAAAACGAGGTAAGTTATTGACAAACAAGTTGATGAAGCAAAAATTTCAGCTATTTCGTTTAAAGTAATATTTTGGTAAGTTCTATGGTCAATACAATGTTCATACGTAGAGCATGCCCTTGCGTATCGAATCAACTGAGATATATAAATTCCGTATGCAGGCGAAGAGGGTATATTGGCGCATAAGTAAGGGAAGTTGACGAAAGAAAGTTAAAGTCATCACGTTTATCATAGAGCTTGGTTGTTAGATTACCATTACCGTCTATTTCAAGAAAAAAATCCAAATATGAAACAGATACATCGTATCGACATAGGAATGGAAATTACCATTGTAAATTGACAATTCGTCGTCGATATATCTAAATGTCGATTTTTTTTTTTGATTTGAACATATTTTATTATGTAAAATACATAAATGGATTGGGCAGCAGGCATAGCCTATATAAGCCCTCATAAGACATCTAAATGTCGAGTTGAAGGCCACAGCAAGTGTTTTCTTCTTTTCATGCATAAGATTTGCACAAATTCTGCTTCATATGAATATAAAACTAGGTCTGCTAATAACGGGGTGCAATTGGTACCCATGGGAAATACAATAAATTCTTGGAAGACCTGGTCTCCAAAGACGACATAGATATTATCAATCAGAAACTCAAGTGTCTTTTTGATGTCAACTTCATAGTACTTGTGTTTACAAGCGTTGTACACAATATATACAAAAATTGAACTAGGCGACGGCTGTGGAGACTGTTTTTTTAAAGGAAAATAATCACAGAAATGGGTCATCATTCTGAGTCTTTTCTGTATAAAACTTAGAAATGAACTATATTAATGACACCATATTCGCAGAATTCTAGTAGTTATCCATCATGCCATTATTCTTTAATGATTTATCATAATCATCTACTCAACTCATATTGAAACCAATTTCATAACTTTTTTTTAAATTAAATTTTTGAGGCACAATACAGACCAAAATGTACTTTCTTCTTCAAAAGGTGAGTTAAGACTTTCCTAATAATAGATATAGTGTATTTAATAAATTGTTTTATAATAAAACAAATTAATTGCTTCATAATCAAAAATATTTTTTGCAACTTCTTATTAAATTTGAACTTCTTTTTGTCTCATTCTCTGAAAGAAATATTGTTGTATAAAATACTATGTTTATATAATAGTTTAATAGTTTAAGACTTTTAATTTCACTTTCTAATACATATTTTATTTTGATAAAAATAAATCTCAGAACATTCTTTACTCAGTTATTTTCTTGGAGTGTTATAACATTTCACCTCAATAATAATTGAATAATAAAATGTCAAGAGAGAAACATTAAGAGAGGTGTGCATTTTGTTGACTCTCATATACTTCACATATATACATGTACCTGCAGATTTTTATTATTTAACAATTTTTTAAACACATGATTTACATCTGATACATTTAATATTACTTCTATTCAATTTCATATTTTAAAAAATTATATTGTATAATTAAATCAACTCATTAATTCTTATAAATGTATTAATAAAATATCATTCTGTGTCCAATTTGTCAAAGTTTCGGAGTTAACGTTGAATTGAAAATGTATAATATTCCATAAAGATGTACTTTAGAATCCGTTTCTTTTTAAATAATATCATGTTTTTTATTTTAAGTCTATACTATAAACAGACTTAATTTATTTTTATACTCATTTGAAGAAGAATGTATTCATAATCTAATTTATGAGAAGTAAAAGACTTTTGGTGATGCCTTCAAATCGACATTTAGATATGTAGACAACGTTTTTTCAAATATGATGGAAACAATTCAGATGTTGACTCGCTTTATTCCAGTGAAATTGAAATAAATGTTGGAATCCCACATTAGACACTTCTGTTTCATATTTGAATAAATTTCTAGAAAATTATTAACGTAACCTTACAACACGACTTTAAACGAAACAAAACGCGATGAATCCACACTTTACGTACTACAATAATTCTTAAATCTAGGCGCGCAGTGGTTAGAGAGTCTGCTCTACAGCTGCGAAGTTAGGAGCTGAGTACCTCGCGGGTTCGAATCCTACTATGGGACGTGGAAATCAGTCATTCAAATGAGTCCGTATAAACCAAAGTACCTTGTCACAGTAGACTGCTGGCATGAGAAAGATCCCTCACTACTCAATGGCCGTAAGTACCGAGTAGAAGACAAGATCTGCAGCAACCTTATAACCATACGTAAGTCAAAAATCGGTTTTAAGTAGTTCAAGTACATTCCGATCAATTTCACATTAAGTGTTAAATTACATTGAAATCTAATTTTTCCGTGTTGAAACGCAAGGAAAAAAAAGATTGATGTCATACTTTAATCTTCAAATTTAAAATTATTCTATATATTGCAAAAAGTAAACATGCATGTATACTTTGACAGAGAATAAAATCTATATTTCTTGTTGAGAAAACACTCATTGCTACGGTAGGGTGCAAAAAAATGTTTGGAATTGTAAGCATTCTAAAATATGAAAATTTCCAGCTTATAATACTATTTGGCGCTATTTTTCATTGGACAGGAGAGGATTTTTTTTTTGTAAAATATCTCATGAAGATAAATATACCTTATTTTTGTCTTAGATGTTGACGTTTTATCTACCCTTGGTTGTTTCTCTTTTAACGGCAAACTGAGACACACAGACCGGAAGTTGTAAGGATATGTTACAGAGTTATTTAACAGGACAATTATCGACTGCTCTGGGAGCCTATCAGGTGGAAGCTTTAAGGCGGGAATTCAAAAGCTTCACTGACGTTATTGGGGAATCAATGAAAAAGTTTAAAGAGGAAGTAAATTCTAGCATGCAGAATGATGGTAACTATTTGAACACATAAGCACTATATGGTTTTTTTGTAAATCAATGCTGTTAATTCTTCTGATTGCCCGATGAACAAATACACTGTATTTTTAAACAATAACAAAAGCTCCTCAAAATAATTTGAAGATATTCTGTCTGAATCTACAAAAGATGTACATGTCATTTGTCTGATTTTTTGCTGGGTTTTTATCCTATACAAGAGATGTATTTCATTTGACTGATTTTTTGCTGGGGTTTTATGATATTTATCCTATTTAGCATAAACTGTGACAAAGAGTGAAGAATGGCCCTTGTATATGGGCAAATTGAATATCTCGTGAAATATTGTCTTAATAAGAAAAAACCAGACGTGTCCCGTGCACTTTATATCTACATGTACCAATATCAACATTAATGAGTAATGTGACAAATCTTAATATAATGTTTTGCACTTGTTCTGGTATTATTTCTGTGCAACGTTAAGGAATTAATAAGTGTCCGTCAAGTTATCAACAAAGACATCTGACATCACTAAATACATTAATATAAAACCTGATTAAATTCTCATCACAAATTGACTGCAAACATTGATAAGATATTAAAATCTACTTCAAAATTGAATTCATATTTAAATGTATATTAAGATTTTGGACAGCCTTAACATACATGTACATGTAGCTGTGAATAATCTATATTGCAAAATGGAACTCTTGGTTTAGGAAAAGGAAACATAAACGCTGTATACACAAGATGGGGAAGGAAGACATGTCCTTCCAAAGCAAAACTTGTTTATTCTGGTAAATATATCTTATACCTGGAAACATGTAATTGTTATACCCGCACTTTCTAAAGAAAGTTCGGGTATATTGTTGTTACTCATGTCCGTCCGTCCGTCCGTCTGTCACACTTTTCTTCCCTGAACTCCTCCTACGTTTTACACAGTAGCTTAATCATCTTTTGGGAGATGGTTGGTGGTGTCATGTAGATGTGCAGTAAGGTTTCGGAATTTTGATTTTGCCCTGGGGGGTCAAATGGGGGTCGAAAAATGATGTCTTTTATGCAAAAAGCCCCATCTTCCCTGAACTCCTCTTACATTTTATTCAGCAGCCTAATCACCTTTTGGGAGATGGTTGGTGGTGTCATGTAGATGTGCAGATAGGTTTTAAAATTCTGATTTTGCCCGGGGGGGGGGGGGGGGGGGTGTCAAACGGGGGTTGAAAAATGATGTTTTTTATGCAAAAAGTCCCGTCTTTCCTGAACTCCTCTTACATTTTTATTCAGCAGCCTAATCACCTTTTGGGAGATGGTTGGTGGTGTCATGTAGATGTGCAGTAAGGTTTCGGAATTTTGAATTTGCCCTGGGGGGTCAAATGGGGGTCAAAAAATGACGTTTTTTATGCAAAAAGCCCCGTCTTCCCTGAACTCCTCTTACATTTTACTCAGTAGCCTAATCATCTTTTAGGAGATGGTTGATGGTGTCATGTAGATGTGCAGTAAGGTTTCGAAATTTTGATTTTGCCCCGGGGGTCAAATGGGGGTAAAAAAATGACGTTTTTTATGCAAAAAGCCCCGTCTTCCCTGAACTCCTCTTACATTTACTCAGCAGCCTAATCATCTTTTGGGAGATGGTTGATGGGGTCAGGTAGATGTGCAGTAAGGCTTCAGAATTTTGATTTTGCCCTGGGGGGTCAAATGGGGGTCAAAAAATGACGTTTTTATGCAAAAAGCCCAGTCTTCCCTGAAACTCCTCTTACATTTTACACAGTAGCCTAATCATCTTTTGGGAGATAGTTGGTTGTGTCATGTAGATGTGCAGTAAGGTTTCAGAATTTTGATTTTGCCCCGGGGGTCATATGGGGGTCGAAAAATGATGTTTTTTATGCAAAAAACCCTGTCTTCCGTGAACTCATCCTACATTTTACACAGTAGCCTAATCATCTTTTGGGAGATGTTTGGTGGTGTAATGTAGAAGTGCAGTAAGGTTTCGTAATTTTGATTTTTCCCCGGGGGGTCAAATGGGGGTGGAAAAATGACGTTTTTTGTGCAAAAAGCCCTGTCTTCCCTGAAGTCCTCCTTAATGTTATTCAGAAGCCTAATCATCTTTTAGGAGAGTTAAATATTTTGAAAATTATGTAAAATATCAACGTCAAGGGGTAAAAAAGCATCGCATGCTGGGAAACTGACCTTGAATTCTTATGAGTAATTAATGTACATGTCAAATGTGAGAGTCATATCTCATCTCAATCAAAAGTTATAAGCAAATGCAACATTTAAAAAAGTAGGTTAGGCTTCAAGGTCAAGGTCACAAAGTAAAAGTCATGATTTATTTAGAAAGGTCTTATCACAGGTAATAATATACATGCATTATGATATGAATGCCCTAATTTTTCTCTTTCAAAATGATGAATTTATAACAATTTAATTTTTTTGCAAGTAGGTCAAACTTCTAGGTCACATTTAAAAAAAAAAATCCATGCCATTCTCACAGGTAAATACTAGTACATAAGTTTAATATGAATGCCTTGTCTCTTCTCATTCAGTAGATATGACCGTGATGACCAAGGTTAAATTTATTGAGACAGATGGACAGTCTGACATACAAATGTACATATTTCTAAATGAATTGGGTAAAATTGGCCCAGTGGTTCTCAAGTTAAAAATGTAAAAAGTTTTCAGACAAAATGTAAAAAGTTTTCAGACAAACAGATGGACGACACGTCACGACAGACGTTATATGATAAGGAAACCAGAAAAGCTCAAATGAGTTTTTTGAAAGGGTTACAATATGGTTGCAGTATTTGAAAAGCTGTTTTTTTTTCATGCAGAGGTATGCATGACCAACATATTCATGTTTTATATTTTCTTTAGTAATTTGTTTGTTTGTTGTGAATACATCTCTCTCAGGAATTTTTCCCTCATATGGAGACACCACCAAATAATAATGAAGACAAGATGTGTTTGTGAAACACTGATGTCCCTGTATGGAAGCCTATGGCGAAGGTTGAAGTTTCTCAAATATATGTCAAACTCAAAGGTCAAGGTCAAAGGGTTCAAATTGTTGGTATCAGAAGAAAATCTTGTCACAAGGAATGCACATGTGAAATAAGTAATCCCTAGTACTTCCTGTTCAAAAGTTAATTGCCAAGGTTAATTTTTTTTAGTGGTTCAAACTCTAGGGTCAAGGTCAAACATATTTATACCTGTTGACAGTTCACAATGAATACACATGTTAAGCAAGAAAGCCCTAGCACCTACTGATCAAAATTTAGGCCAAGTTTAAAGTTTGGTATTTTTCTTGTAAAAATGTGTATCCTAGGTCAAGCGATCAGAGGTAATAAAGTCTTAATTGTCACAAGAAATAAACCTATAAAATGTGGAAGCCATTTGTATAGCCCATCCCAATTAAAACTTATGGGCAAGGTTATAATTTCTGCAGACAAATAGACAGACATAATATAAACTCAAGAAACAAAATATGTATAATTAGTCAAATGGAAAAAAATCTACTATTTAATTGGAATCACAAAATAGATTGTTATTTCAGGGACAGGGAGTGGGTAGGGAGATTGGACACCCCCCCCCCCCCCCTGGAATTTGCTTTGTTATTTAAACAAGACTATATACTGAAACAAATAAGAAATTACTTTGGACATCCTCTCCCTAACTTATAAAACATTGACCCCACTATCATTGTTTTTATTTTGTTTATTTGTTTTCAGTTTTTTTTCTCCTGCTTGTCAGGAAATTCTGGGCTGGAATTTTTTGACTGAGATGTGAACCCCCTTCCCTACTCCCGAAAAAAAAATTCTGAATCCGCACCAGTATTGGCAGTAACTGAATGTCACATCGACAACGGGAGATAACTTCACAATATGAAATTCGTCTAGTGTGGCATGCGATGATCTTTGACCCTTTTTGAACTTTAACCTAATCATTTGGGTTTATTTTACCCCCCACTATACTTAAACTTGTACTTAACGATTGTCATAGGTCTTGTCAACAGTGAACTTCATGAAATATAATCCAATTATAACACAAAATGAATTAATCCAATGCACACCAGACTGCAGCATGCGCTAATGCTATTCCATTCGGCAAACCTTCGTCGATTCCGTCACCTTATCAGATGAAGTGGGAATCGGCCGAGGTGTGCCGAATGGTGTTTAATCTAAAAATATGATAATGGGTGACACAACGTGATGTGATGTAGAAATTTACGTTAACATGTATAGTACAAGAACAAATTTTAAATTAATTCATAACAAACGATGTTTTAACAAAACTTTTCTATCTAGCCTATTCCAAAAAGTATGTGCTGTATGATTGTAGTGTCGAGAGGGGGATTAGTAAATTTAAAAGGTCCTATTATGAGCAAAACATTTATCAAAATCTAATTTACATCATTAATAAAATTCAAACTGGTATATAATGAATTAAGCATGTAAAATAAATATAAGAGGTTCTGAGTTATAGGTCACAGGGTCTGAGAATTTCATACTCAATTTGACGAATACATGTAAATTATAGAATTATTTTGACTTTTTCCTTGGAAAGCCGCCCAATATGTAGCCTTAGTATGTAGGAGCGTGTATTTAGAGGCAAACACCTTAGTGCGGGTATTACTGTCTCATGACAGCATCTAGTTTGTGTTAGCATTGAAGTTATTTTAAATGTTCATATATAAATTCTATTCATTTTTTTGAAAATATCAAAATATTGAAAAATAAGTGCTTTTTTAAGAAGCATAGTACATTGAACAGATTCCCAGTCAGCATCGCCCAACGATGAATGCCAATGTTGACACAATATCGGATTTACATTAGTCTTAAGTTATATCGGCACTGCATTGGCCTAACATAAAATTTAATGTTGATTAAATGGACGTCGGCCCAATATCGGACTACATCTGACAATTATATTATACTTAGGTGACCAATAGACACACTGGTCTGTTCAAAACAGATCCATTGTGAAAATGTTTCCAGGTGAGTTAATAAAGATGACATGCTAACAAATAAATTTTGGATAGAGACGTAATTTAATTATGTTTATTTCGTTGGAAGATTTTTAGTCATTAATTTTGACAAATTTAAAAAGTACAGTCCGTCAAAACTGCTGTTGTTGTGGAATATGCTATTACCTATCGTTAAGCAATTGCGTGAATTCAAATTCTACGGAAATGTCAACCTAGCTGCGATATATATTTATCCAGAAAAATATGTGAAGTAAACTAGTTTCTTTTAACAATTGTTTTTTCTTTTTAATTTTTGCCTCTTTTGAAAACTGTTTAATTTCATTGTTATAATTTTAGCAAGAAAAACATGTTACAAAGGCTGGAAACTTGAATACCAGGGTTACCTAATGACTGGGTACCATGATCATGCAGCTGGTACAACATACACATGTGTAGACGAAAATCCAGACACCCTGTATGGCGGTAAAACTGGTAAGCTTGGCTGCCTATTTTATCTGGTAGAAGGACGCTGTGGTTCATTGAAGTGCCCACCATATGTTGAGGGAAGAGAACTTGTGTGCGCTGTTTGTTCCAAAAAAATAAAAAAAAAACCTCGTTTTAGAAATTGTTCATACGTAGAACATGCTCTTGCATATCGAATCAACTGAGATACATAAAATCCGTGTTATTAAATAAGTTTTATGAAACAATATTTTCTATAGCCCGCTATGTATGGAAGAAAATAGATAATCTTTTTGAAAGAATATTTATGCAATGTGAAATCAAAATAGGCAGCGGCAATTTTATTTGGTTGTGGGAAATTAAATTAAATATACGGTGATAACGAAAAGTATTCAAGTTAAAAAGTCCATTAAACAGCAAAAATCTGGAGCAGAGCAATCACGGAATTTTCAACATCAGTTGTTGGTAATTCAAGGAAAACACGTCTGGTGTGACCGGACGGCAGGGGACGTTCAATCCTCCATCGCTCTTGATCCAACCTCTGATTTTTTAGAGGTCCATGTTATCTCTTCTCCTTATTAATGATGTTTAATGGACATTCGAACTTGAATTCATGGGCTGTTTAAACTTTTGTGTTAATTATTACTATGTAAATTACACAGACTTGTCACGTGGGCATATTTCACGAAGCGCACTCGGACTGCCTAAAATATAATGTACTGTTTTCGGCTGATAAACATAGCGTATTTGTGGTCAATTTATACTACTCCAGATTTGTAGTTAAAATATCCATGTACACACAATTACGCATAACACACAAGTGAATACAGAAGTTTGGGATAAAGAGCAAATCCTACAGTGCTTCGATGTTGAACATCAAGTAACAAAATCATCTGAGGTGTTCTTGTTCTTCTTTAAGGAAGCTCTAAACACTAAAAGAAACTGCTTTTTGGGCTTGCAGAAAAATATATCAAACAAAGGTGTGCATAATGAGACTTTTTTATTCATGCATAACATAGGGTACCTGCCTTATTTCTGCAGGAAACATATTTAAAGACAATGGTCAATTTGTGAGGAGAAATCACCAGTCTGCCGTTTACTTACTTTGAGAAAATTAATGAAAATTATGAATTCAATTACTTATTCTTGGACTTGTATAATGCTAAAAATATTTTAATCTATAACAAATTGTGTAATTAACTGCTGTTGATTTTTAAAATCTTACTTCTAAGGACAGATCACTCTAACTGCATAAATTTGCCTTATAAGTGGAGCTCTTTAGTGTGCAGTGTTTAGAGCTCTCTTGAGGTAGGACACGATAGATAGGCTAAATTTTCTCTCAAATTCAATTTTTCTGAAACTTTGATATTTTGTTCTAGGATACAAAATCTCTCTTTATATATGATATGAAAGAAATGCAACCACACATTTTTGCCGACATAGTCTGAAATATGTCCTATCAGACCCCTGTAAGAAGATTGTGAAATCAGACATACGACTTGAGAATGAGCGTTATTATAGAATTATCAATTGATCTATTGCAAATTTGTGTAATACTTTAATAAAAATAACCATTTTGTTACTTTAAATCAGTAAGTCATATTGATACTTGAAAATTTGAGTAAAATATTGAGTAAAAATAGAACATACATAGCGTCGGATTTAAAAATTCACATGTCAATATCAGACTGTTTAAGTTGTCTTAAGAGAAAATGTATAATTCAATTTTTACAAAAAATCAACAGAATGATTCAAATTGGTACTGGAATAAAATGTTTAAAAATAGAGAAAATTGAACCAATGGTTTCAGATATTTTGGCAATTAAAACAACTTTCAGTGGCAAAAAAACTCAAAGATTCAATAGAGACGTCACAATAAATGACCTTTGACCTCTTGATATCACCTTGATCTTTGTAGTTCATAAAGATAGAGACTCATTATATATGTATCTAAATATCAGCCCATTACTATTTATGGACCAAAGATACACTGCATTTTATAACAGACTGTAACATGCTTGTTTATTGCACTTAGATAGCGTAAACACATTCCAAAATGTAAGCTCCCAAGTGACCGATTTATAGGATTCTCTGATTTTTTTCACAAACTATGACGCAATCATACCAAAACTTATTCTTTATTTTACAGGGATCATTCATTTTTGTAAATAGAGTAAAATTATTCATTTTTTCTCCAGTACTATTTTAGAAAATGGGTTAAAATAGAATCCACGGGTGTTTTGTCCTACTTTAAATGTGCATAGACACAAATTTTGCCACTTTTCCTAAGTATTACTGTAAGAATAAATTTAAAATTTGTAAAAGTGCAAGGATGTGTCAATAAAACCCGTCCAAAAGAGGTAGATTCACTTACTCCATAAAAAGGCCCTGTCAATATACTAATTAACCGACCAAGTCCTTACGTCCTATTTCGATCATCAACATAAAGTAGAGACTTAGTGCTTTCATTTACTATAAAAAAAATTCCTCTGAGAGTCTAAGCTTGGAAACTCAGGCGTTGTGAAACTGCAATGTTCTTGATTTTTGAAGAAAATGGGTGAAATTGAGCATCTTCAACTTTTGATAAAAATATGAGCACACCCTGCGATCCAAAAATTCTTTCATGGATTAGAATCTTCTAAAACAGTTCTTTTATTATATAATTCAAAATTTTAGATCAGAGGTTGGGGGTTATGCAAAATATTTAAAAAACAGCTTAAATTTTTGGTTATTTTTAACGAAATTTTCAAGATTTGATGAAAATGACGAAATTCATGACGTCATAATACATAGACAAGAGAAAAAATTACGTCATTTTTATTTGATTTGAAGTCACCAAGGGTCTAAGTGAAATATAACATAAATTTCAACCAAAACTGAGTAGTTCTTATTTTTCAGAAATTCACAGGGCCAAAAATGGACCAATGAGAACTTTCTTCTTTGAAGTTTCAATAACTTTTCGATGAAATTAGGGAATAACTATCTTCTAATTTGGTATTTGCGACCGTTAATGCTGATTTAACGGTCGCAAACTGAGTTTTACCGGCGACGCGTAAGCGGAGCCGGTAAAACGGATGTTTGCGACCGTTAAATCAGCATTAACGGTCGCAAATACCAAATTAAAAGATTAGTTATTCCCATTCTAATGCAATCCATGCATTTTGTTTGTTGTTTACGTCTTATTTTGTTGAATTTTGTTACATGAAATACGTCACGGAGCATTGTGTTTTTGCGTTGCTCGATTATGACGTCACAATGAAAAAGCTTTCACGCTCGTTAATGCTCGTTTTACTGCTTCAAACATTAGTGCATTAGCCAATCAAAGAGTGTTTTACAAAACAATTGCATTAGAATAAGATTTTTAATATATTTTCGTGTGAAATGCTATTATAATATTATAGAGAAATTATTAACTTCAAATCTGTGTCTATGCCCCTTTAAAAGACAGACCCTAGCTCTGAGGACGTGTCGTCACTGGTAATATTAACGAAATCCATGAAGCAGTCATCGAAGAGGAACCTAGATGCAGGCAGTCTCGATCTTTCACTTTAAAAAGAATATCATTTTCGTGATGAATTCTGCCGAATGTTATATCAAACACTGTACTTAAATGAAATGGAAGACCTGGACATGCGGACTAAACATATTTTCAATGTAATATTACAATTTCAAATTTCAGCTAAGATTTCCGAAATGCTGGTAATAGATATTAGATTAACTGTTTTGATAATCAAAAGAGGTGTTTTGTAGTAAACTTTTAATTCTAAACTTCCTATTTCTCATACAAAGGATAACCATTTTAATTCATCCTTTGAAATAAACATTCTTTAAAATACCATGTTTATATTGTTATTTGTAGTTGATTTGTGGTTTGTTTTTAAAACATATTTCTATATTTTTCTAATTTTAATGACGACAAATATCTTAAAATGCTGTTGTTTTCAATCATTTTCTTAGATGGTTATGAAATTTCATATCAATAATAAACGAATTTTAAAAAATTGGCTTCCTGTGCCTTGATAAGCATTATAACATTTTTTAATTACATTTAGGGGTGTGCATTTGTTTACTTTTAAATGTTTTGCTTATGTTCACGGAATTTTTTGTTTGTGTTATTTAACAACTTTAAAATTACTTGATTCAAATATGAAACATGTAATATTCCTTTTATTTCATTACATTTAGGAAAAAATGATATTATATTTCATCCCATGTTTACCCCTTTATCCCGTTGACATAGCTCATGTGATATCGTTTTCGTATCCCACAGTTGTGACGTCACAATGGGTTTTGCGTTAGCGTAATGAAGAAAAATAAAGTAGAATCCTATATCAAAACAGTGTAATACATTGATTGTGGTGTATAAAACAAAATGTAAAAAATAGCATAAACAGAATCTCACATGGTTTGTAATTTGATATGATTCTTATTCAACTCATTGTGTGTTTATAAAACGCACAACTCGTTGGATAAAAATCATATCCAACTACAAATCATGTGAGATCCTATATATTTAGCTAACTCGTCAATGAAATCCTAAATAAAATATCTCCTTATGTCCAGTTTGTATAAGCTCAAGAATTTAAGTTGAATTAAAAAAATGTATAATCCATAAAATACACTTGAGAATTCATATTTCATGCTCACCTGAGCCGAAGGCTCAAGTGAGCTTTTCTGATCACATTTTGTCCGTCGTCCATCCTCTGTCTGTCTAGCTATCCGTCCGTCTGTAAACTTTTCACATTTTTGTCTTCTTCTCAAGAACCACTGGGCAAATTTTGAATAAACTTGGTACAACGCATCATTGGGTAAAGGGGAATATAAATTTTTAAAATGAAGGGCCAGGTCCCCTCACAAGGGAAGATAATCTAGACAAGACAAAATTAGGATAGGGTCATTAAAAAATCTTCTTCTCAAGAACCACCTGGTCAGTAAAGCTGAAACTAATGTGGAAGCATCCTGGGGTAGTGTAAATTTTAAATTGTTCAAATCATGACCCCTGGGGATACGGCGGGGCCACAATGGGGGATCACATTTTCACATAGAAATATATAGGAAAATTCTTTGAAAATCTTTTTCTCAAGAACCACTGGGCCAGAAAAGCTGAAACTTATGTGAAAGCATCCTTGGGTAGTGTAGATTTTAAATTGTACAAATCATGATCCCCGGGGGTAGGACGGGGCCACAATGGGGAATCACATTTTTACATAGAAATATATAGGAAAATTCTTTGAAAATCTTCTTCTCAAGAACCACTGGGCCAGAAAAAATGAAACTTATGTGGAAGCACCCTGGGGTAGTGTAGATTCTAAATTGTTCAAATCATTACCCCCGGGGATAGGGCGGGGCCACAATGGGGAATTAAAGTTTTACATAGAAATATATAGGAAAAATATTTAAAAATCTTCTTCTCAAGAACCACTGGGCCAGAAAAGCTGAAACTTATGTGGAAGCATCCTGAGGTAGTGTAGATTTCAAATTGTCTAAATTATGATCAATGGGATAGGGTGGGGTCACAATATGTATTACAAGGGGGGAAATCTGGTAAAGAACAGAATGGTCAAAGCTTTCAGGTGAGCGATGTGGCCCATGGGCGTCTTGTTTAAATCAAAGTATTTTTTTAATCTATAGGCAGATTTACTTCTATATTCATTTGAAGGAGGAGTAAAAAATCTAATACATGAGAAGAAAAAAAAAGCTATTGATGTCTTCAAATAAACATTAAGATATAAAGACC
>NW_026927637.1:0-30986 GCF_032062105.1 Saccostrea cuccullata | reverse complement strand
CAACATGACTTTATATATGTAGAAATAATTACCTTGAGAATTTAATAATAAATACTATTTTTTCGTTTGAGGAACGCATTAGACAAAATTAAATCGATTTCTAATTAGCGTTGCAACGTTCAGATATTTGGTTGATAAATCACATATTCTATAGAACTAGTCTCGTTAACAAAGCTAAGTAAAGGACATATAGTTTTTAATTTCATCGATAATTTTCTTCAATCCAACATTACTATATACAAGTACATGTATATGTATATAATCATGGATTTTCATAAATGTACATTGTACAATAAAGCTGCTACGTGTAATTGCTATGTCCAAATACTGTGTTGTTGTTAATTGTGTGTATTTTAAAAGTAATGAATAGATTTACTGTAAATGTAGAACAATTCATATAATTATCAAATTAGAAACGTCGCTGCATTGTCATTAAAAAAAACTTCAGTGACAGGTCTTAGTACACGAAAAAGAGAAACAGATTACAACCTGCATTGGCTAACATAGATTTCTGATAGATAATTAATTCAGGTAATTACTTTTTTTTTTGTATTTTATTTGAACCGGAGACATTACATCTCATAGGTATACAATATTCATACATAAGATTTGTACAGGCTATACAATATACATGTGTTAATTACATAACAATATCATTTAATTATTATTTAGAACATCATTTCTTAATTGAAATGAAAAATACAAAACTTTACCCTGCTTAAATAGTTCTTTAGTATTTGTAGAACTCAGTAGCTGTACTAATTTAAATACTGATCGTTTTTTAAAATAATAACACTTAATATATTTAATTCTAATTTCTTCATATCGAGGACATTTTAATACAAAATGAAATTCGTCCTCTATCTCACCTGACATACATATTTCACATTTTCTATCTTTTCTTTCTATATTACTATACCTTCCCCTTTCTATTCTTAAATCATGAGTTGATAGCCTTAAACGACTGATAGGTATTCTATACTTAGAATGCAATGGTTTTCTTAAATAAGTCTGTAGTGCAACATTATCCACTAAATGTTGAAATAGAAAATATTTAGGAGAATTACAAATTCTTGCCATAATTTCTTGTTTATAACAGTCATACATTCTTTGAAATATAATGTTCAGAGTATTATTATTAATGCAATCACTATTATACATGTCAGCTAATCCAAGCCTTTGGAATTCCTTCTTATGTTTACAATCCATTCATCATTATTTTCAACCATATCTTGATAACATGCTCGTAATATACAATTATCACTGTTTTTTAATTTCACCCAGTATTTCAAAATTTTCTTTTTCCTTTCAAGCATAAGTGGAAATCTACTGATTCACAATAAACTGCATCATTACTGGTGCTTTGTCTGACCTTTAAGACTCTTTTACAATAATTTAAGTGAACATTTTCTATTTCTTGATCCTTGTGAGTAAATCCTCCATGAGAAGCTATTTTGGTATTATAATAACATGTCTTAAGTTCCTGGTTAATGATATTTTCCATACCTTATATAACAAAGTAAAAAAATAAAACGAAGGCCAACAATAAAAAAAAAATATAACGAAGGTCAACAATAAAAAAAGAGTTGTTTGATGTTCTCCGACTGAACCACCAAAGAGGTGTCTACTCAATACTTTTTAATGACTTAAATTTGATTTTTTTTTTCAAGAAAATTGAGATCGATTCATTCTGATTGGATTTATGATTTTTTTGTATTTTATTTCTCTACAACACTTTTTTTTCATTTGAAAGTTTTATAGCAATAAATATCAAACATGTCTAGTTACCCAGTGTATAATGAATACGTACAACCATAAATTTCCGAGTCAAGCTGTCATTTTTATGAGAACTATCAGTTTGTGATAAACTTTAAGAAAAAAAGTACCAACCTACCTACCAAGATTTTAAAACACGAGTCGGAGTACATCATACCAAAATATAAATTATCATGCTCTGACCTTACTGTAGGATCAACAAAGGGTAAAATTCCTGTTTCTTTTCTTTTTTATAAACAATATAGAGACAATTTTCTGCTGTTTATGTATGAGCTGCTTCGAAAATTATACTTATGAAAAGACTGCAAAAGACTGACACAAAAGTTAAGTTTTGTTTCTCTTTCATCTTTGGTTGTGTCTTCATGGTAGGAAGAAAATAACGAACTGCAGTCTTGATACAATGTACACAGGAACTGAAATTTTGCAAACATCAATCCATGGGTTATCATTGATCTGCAAATCTCGTCCTGATTAAGATTTCTTTTCCCAAACAGTTTTACATACTGCGATGAAATTCTTTTATAGCTTGAAGATCAACCAAGCAGCAATACAATGAAACAAGGGACATTGGTATTTGCTGCAACATAAACAGTGAGGATGTTATTGTATTTCACTTCACAGAGTCAAGTTTTTGAAAAAGTCTGAAGGCAGGGATTTCAACAAGTCTCTGTTTAAATCAATTGAAGGAAAGTCCTCCTTCGAGCATACGTGTTGTAGTGTACGAGATATCCGTTGACTTCTGCGCTGAAATGATTAAAATAAATTCACATTGACCGGGACTTAAACAAGAAAACTAAAAACTATTAAAAACTTTATGCTTAAAAAATAAATACAATAATTATGAGACGTAGGAAATGAATTGTGAAGACTGCAAACAATAACCATGCTTAACATTAAACATTACAAATTGAGAGCAGAAAAAGCAAGGACATCTGAACACCAACGGCAACGGATTACAGTGTAAGTGTCATCAAAGATTATCACTTGTAGACCATGCAGCCGTATTGGCTGTGACTTGTTAAATGAGTAACCGAATATAAAAAATTAGTTTGCCATTAATATTAAAAAGGTGAAGATAACAGTCATCGATCTAAAAGAAATCACATCAGATATAGATCTGTGAACAGGGGGCATAAAACATGAACCCCTGGAAATCCGAAAAGTAGGATAAAAAAGCATCCACTTTTGAACTGTTTTACCCGCCCATACTGCCGCTGTTCCTAAGCACTGGCGGACTATTCCGTTGTCAAGTAAGTATAAAAACAACATTTTAATAATGGACCAAATACGATCCAGTGGTAAGTTATCTTTGCTTTCAAGGATATTTTAAAAAGAAGTAACTGCTAATTTTAATCGAGATGTTTGAAATCCCTGTAACATTGACTTATCTATTAAGACCGTGCCTCAGTTCAAAAAATTATTACACCGAGTGAATTCTCTTAAAATAGAATATTAGTTTGAAGACATAAGCACCAAATGCTGATGTTACGTGTAGGGCATTAGATTTTCGTCTGTATGTTGTTGCGTCACTTTTCCAGCTATACGAAACATTATCAAATACCGCTATAAGTCTTCCAAGTGAGGGTTTTGTCTTGGCATCGCCTATCGTGACATGGACCTCAGTTTTTTAAAACAATTTTTTCTATAAATTAACTATATTATAGTCTTTTTTCAGTTTCTTCATTGAAAATAATTTATTAATAATGTTGACAGTATTTTGCTGATATTTCAAAGATATGTGTTTTCTCTTCTCTGCTCCTTATTTGTTTCAACAAAGCTTGGTCACTGTCTGTTAATTTTCACATTTCAATCAGTTAACAATAATAGTGCACATGTTTGCATATTAAGTTATGACATAGGTATAAGTTCCTTATAACCACCCGTTGTCTTTCTATCCAAACTCGCTGTTCCTCCTCGCTGATGTCACGATCTAAGTCTGATTTATCTAAATAAAAAGATTTTATTATTTATGATTGTATCTACTTCATTTGCTTACCTACATATTTTATAGTTATTAAACTACTGTACATGATTTACATAAGTTATATTGTTATATAGAACTTTACTTGATATACTCCTTTTTTTAAATGCCTGTCTGGTTGGTCGACGACGGAAGATAACCTCCCCTTCCTACAAAAGAAAGCAAATAAAGCTAACAATTCTAAAATACCCAATGCAATTTTACAACCATACATCAGTAAACGTTTTAAGTATTGACCTCTCTCGACGTGTTGTCCACTTCTATAGAATCTTGTTCACCTTTACTGTGAAGAGTTTCTGAAATGAAACATATGGGGATAACAAACAGTATTCAGGATCAAAAATCCATAAAAAAAAATATACAAATAGAATCAAAGCAAACACAGACATCCAAAACAGTGAGATCGGATGTCAAGGAGGAGTGAGCTTCCCCTGCCGGCTGGTCACACCCACCGTGTGCTCTTTGTCTAATCCGGGAAATAACGGAAATATCCGTCGTCAATTCAGTGTAGAAATAATTTACTAACAATTAGTATGAAAAATGTCAGTCAGCATTTGACTCAATGATAAACTGTATTTGCTGACAAGTCATTGTATCGACCATAGAACTTACAAAACGATGACTTTATATGACAGCTGATATTCTTGTGTCATCAACTTGCTTGTCAATGATTTACACCGTTTTAGAAATTGTTTATACGTAGAGCATGCTCTTGCATATCGAATCAACTGAGGTAAATATACTCCGTATGTAGGTCATGAAGATATATTGCTGCATAAGTAAGGGAAGTTGACGATAGAAAAGTTAAAGTCATCACGTTTATCACAGAGCTCTGTTGATAGATTACCATTAACGTCTTTTTCAAGTGAATCATCCTAATATGAAACAGATGTGTCAGACTCTATGGTATCTTTCATCTCAAGCTCAACGGGATATTTCGTATCGATATAGAAATTACCATTGTTAATTGAGAATACGTCTTCGATATATCTAAATGTCGACTTGAATGTTACAGTAAGTGTTTCCTTCTTTTCACGTTTAAGATTTTCACAAATTCTGCTTCATATGAATACAAAAATAGGTCTTCTAGTAACGGAGCGCAGTTGGTGCCGATGAGAATTCCAGTAGATTGTTGGAAGACCTGGTCCCCAAATACAACACAGATATTGTCAATCAGAAACTCAAGCATCTTTTTGATGTCAACTTCAGAGTAATAAACATACTATTCTATTCATACCCGCACCCCTTTTTTACAGAGAGAGAGAGAGAGAGAGAGAGAGAGAGAGAGAGAGAGAGAGAGAGAGAGAGAGAGACTTTAACACATCGGTTTATCTCTCTATGTGCTTAAAAATTAACAATCTAAAACTGAGGCATATATTACCAATAGATGTGTTGGTGTTACAGGGCTTTCAATAATCCCATTTAACAGCAGTATTTCCTTAGTTCTATGGTTGTTTTTATGACATTGTTAAAATATAAAATTTATTATTGGGTCGTTTTTGACTGAAATAAAATAACTGCAAAACATTTGTGAAAAAGGTTCATGCTTTCAGCAGTAGAAAATTATAACAGTAGTGATAATGTTGATATTACCTAAATTGTTAGATACAATAGATTTTTCTTGCAATGTTTTCAGCAGCTTTTTTGTTGCTTTAAGTATCATAGACTCCGACATTTCGGAATGAAGCTTCTCCTCCCTGCCCTGTGCCATATCTAAAATCTCTTTCAGGTAATGTAGAGGTGACCTCACGTCACTGATTTCATCTAGAAAACACTGTGTTCTGTCTTGGATGAACACATGAGTTGAACCCAACTTCTCTTCATTCACATAAACCGTCACCGTTCGCTTACCAAATTCACAAAAGTCTGCAGAGAGAAAAAAGTTTAATGTTAATTTTAAAACATCAATATGCCCAAAAACAAACTGATATAAAATTTACAAATTCAAAAGTCACAGTTACGGTAAGATATATTTCAATACTGAATTATTCTCACATCTCTTAAATAAAATAGGTGGTCTATTAGTATGAATATTAAGCTGTCCATTGCATTAACCATTCTATCTTATTATTTAAATATTGAAGAGAATCTGTAAGTCAAATTAAAAATAAGGTCATAGATCAATATAACACATACTGTACAAGTCAGACAACTAGCATTAATGATGTCTGGATAAAGATTTGACTCTCCTATGTATTTCATTATAAGACGCAAAAGTATAACATGTCCTTCATGACAAACTTACCAGCTAATCTGCATTTATAAGTATGTGGATTAATCCACGTGGCTTTAAATAACCGATCCTCTGATTCCATCATTACTTCGTCTTCTGTCGATCTCTCGCAATAGAATGAAATTAAAACATCTTGCTCTTGCTACAATGAAGCGCATTGAAGTGGTAAAATTTTCCATTTGGACGAAACGTTCTGAGTCATGTTTTGAACGTCAATTATAACATAACGACACGCCCATTTCTTTAGAAACGAGAAAGGAATATTCGTCGTAATGTTTTAGGACACTACACTTCCCGCGACAAGCAACATAAGTTACATTGAAATTAAGAGTTTTAAATAAGAAAGAGCTATGTATAGAGTACCCGCATATGTAAAACACGCATTGCAACGAATTTGTCCACAATTATGATTTTATCATGTTTATTGGATTTAGCATAGCACATGTATCAGTCGAACACGTGCTCACTTGGATGTTATATTTATGAAATACCTGTTCTACAGGTATTCGATTGAATCATTTGACCGAGTTTTCCTTTCTAAAGAAATGGGCGTGTCTAAAGATAGCTCAAAACGTTCCATCCAAACAGAAAATTTTACCACTTCAATGCGCTTCATTGTAAAATTTAAACATAACTTTATATACTTCTGACTCAGTGTAATTAAGCTTCTAAAGTTCAATTCATTTTTGCTTCATAATATTTGCAAAATTTAATCTTTGTTATCATTTTCATCAACACTCTACCTTCCAAGAAGTTTCTGGATAAAGCGTAAATTCGGGTAAAAGACAGAACTCGGAATCAATCTCCTCATTTTCTGCATCTATGAGTTCCAAAATTTTACCAGTAAGTGTTCGAACTTTTTTCACGAGAGGAAGAACTCTGCAGTTTGAAAATGAAGGTAATATTTTGTTTAGAATTTCTTGAACGGATACCCCGAAAATATTGACAGTGTCATGATAAAATAGTGTGCACTCTTTGCTTAGAAAATTAAGTTCCCGTGAAGACGATGACTTTAAAACAGATAACATTCCCGGAGTTAAAAACAGGACACTGGCGGAGTGACGCGGAGGATCCTCCACATGTGATATTTTAGTTGTGTGTACTGTGACGTCACATTGTTCTAAGCTTTTCCTGACTGTGTCTACAATTTTTGATCCGTCGTTTTCGTAAACAAGTAAAACTGAAGAATCCATATTGAATGTAGTATGCCAAAAATAGTAATTTCGCCTGAAAAGTGAAAAGTCATTTTTTTTTAATGAAAAAATAAAGCAAACTTCCAGCAAACCTTATTGTTACCTTCTCACTCGATGATCATTCAAATGTAAGAAAAAGGAGATAACATACGATATAAATCTAAACAGTCGCTGCCTCCCATATGATTATAATGGCAAAGTCCATGTTTTGCTGTGGCCGGGAAACCCAAAATATGTGTCGGATCAAAAAATAAAATAGGAGGTCACAATGGCAATATATAATAAAGATTCTGTGAAAGTTTTATTAAATTTCACCAAGTGGTATAAGAGGAGTTGCGGATGGGTACCCCAAAGCGTAACAGACAGACGGACGGACGGACATACCGATTACAGTACACCCTCCCACTTTTCAAGCGGGGGGTATAAATATACCTTACTGACAATCCTTCAATTGGGTCCTATGAATGAAACATGCAGAGAATTATATTTTAACACTTAATTAAGAAGAATTTTTTTGTTTAAATATTACAAAATGTCTGGATTGGTTGTAAAATCAAGATGCTTATATTTACATAAAAGCTGCAGTGATTAGTACAGATTTAAAATGTATTAAGTTCGTTATTATACAAATTCTCACCAAAAACATATACATGTGTAACTAATTTCAATGAATTTTCTACCAAGTCCTTTTCTTGACTTCTCACTACATATGGAGTATTTAGAACAGGAATGAAGGAGGCATTTTTAGGAATATGAGCTTGCGAAATGATGACTTTGAACGAGACCGCTGAAATTTTTGTTTCATTGACTTCTTTGTCAGCAAATACAATTTATCATTGACTCAAATGCTGACTGACGTTTTTCATTCTAATTGTTAGTCCATTATTTATACACTGAATGTACGACAGATTTTACCATTATTTTTCCCTTATGGCCAGAAGCACACAGCGGGTGTGACCTCGGAGGTTTCGGGGGTCCGTGTTTGCTCTGCTTCTATTTTGTATTTGTTTTATGGATTTTGATATTGAATACTGTTCGTTATCTCCATATCATTCATAGTCAAAAGCTTGTCTCGTTTCAGAAATGTTAACTAACAGACATTCATCACATACTCATCAGTATTCATAGGTAAATTATTGACAAACAAGTTGAGGAAACAAGAATATCGGCAGTCTTTTCTAAAGTCATCATTTTGCAAGCTCTATGGTCGATACAATGGCCTTGTAAGCAAATAATAACATATCATTAACACAAATTCTGTCTGAACTTTTCCATACTAATTGTTAAGTCATTATTTTCACAATGAATTTGAGAATGCATTTTCCGCTTTTCTCGATCATAACAAGGAACACGCGGTCATAGGAGGATGTTCATTCCGCAAACTGAACTTAATTCCACCTCAAATGTTTTAGAGTTTAATTCAGCATGTTCAGAATCTGTTTATTTGTATTGTTTGAATGGAGTTGTGGACTCTACTTTTCGTTATTTCCATGTTATTCTATAAGCAAACAACTTCCCACATGGCCGTAAACACCAGGGGGGATCCTTCCCCCTTCCATAATTTTCACGATATATAGAATACTACAGAAAGCTTAGCTAATTACCAGGTTTATACCTCCCCCAATAATTACTCTTTTATTAACCTTTTTCTTTGTTTTCATGATTGCCCCGGTCCCTCTTAAATGAAACTCCTTCTTACGGGTACATTATACGATTAATTACTGAATATATGTACGTCTGCATGATTCATATTATATTGGATATCTCAAACTATAACTGTGAAGTACAAATACGCAAGCCTCATTCATAACTACTCTAACGAAATCTGATATATATCCGGACTTATAATTGCAACCTGTGACACACTACTACTCGGAACATCTTGTACATACTGCAGCTTTGACAGTAAATATGCTACATCTAGATAAGTAAGACAATAATATTTGCAAAAACTTACCTTTCACAGGTACAACACACCAATGGAGGCACCTATAGCTATTGCTTGGAAGGGTAAGGTCATAGTTATATAAATAGGCAGGCAAAAGGCACGGCACAAGCAAGGTGGTTTAATACGATATGTTTCCAAAAAAAATTATTAAGTCACGCAATCGACTTTAACCGCTATGTAAGTAACTCTTGAATAGATTATATAATTAAAACTCTAAGAAGAGATTTCATGAATGCAAAACTATGATATTTTATTATATGATTGTATGAAGAATTTTCGTTTTAGTACTCCGGGTATGAGTGTGTGTCATTTCTGTATCTGATAAAACTATAACTACATTGTATTTGTGCTTTGTTTTTGTTGAAAACTTGCATATTAATCAAATGAAACATGAATTTAATGAAATTAATAGTTTCATATATTTTATCAATGTTTGTCAGTAATGATCAATGTTGTCCACGAACTTTACGGACAACCCTCGTACTAACATTTTTTTAAAGCAATATGGGCTGCATTTTTGAGAATTTTATTTTGTTGGTAAAGTGTGTTATTTTGATTAATTTGTATTTAATCTAAACCCTTATGATGAATTAAACCAAAATAAAGTTTAAAAATGTTTCAGAAGAAATATTTCTGTACAACTGAAAATTCGAGAATCATTATTGTGCAGGACGACAATAATTCAATTTTGCTTCAATCAAAGCATATTAAAAGTTCTTTCATAGCAAATATGAACAACAGAAGTTTATAAATGTTCTATTTTTCTGTCATTGAAATAGTTAATTAGAAATTTGCCACATTTTTTCCCGATGTCAAACATGCAGCTCATATTGCTTTAACCTGATTCTTAGTCTCTTTTAGGACAAATAGATTTTTAAATAATGTGACCGAAAACAGTTGCGCCCCTGACAATGAATGCTAGAGAAATACAATCAACAGAGTTTGTGTATAAAGGCCGGTATACACGGTAAGATTTGTATTATAAGATTTGTATTATAATACAAAATCTTACTGTGTATACACTCTTAATACAATGTATCATAAGATTTTTCGAATCTTATAAGACTGTATTAAGAATAGAGCAATGCTCTATTTCCTAATACAAGTCTTAACTCACCTTTCACTTTCAACCAATCAAATGTACTCACATTGGGGGTCATCCTATTTATATCATTACTAAATAAAGCACATGGTAAATAATAATGGCCGACTTTTCGAGTAAAGATATCGAAAAACTCGTGGTTTTATGGGAAGGGGAAGAGGACTTGTGGAATATATCAAGCTGTAGCTACCACAAAAAAGATGCTAGAAGCAGAGCTTATTATCATCGTTTTTATTATTTTGACAGAGAGAGAAATATGGCAGGAGAAAACACGTGGGAATAATAGTTTATTTACAATCTTATAAGATATGTATTAGCGTGTGTACAAGAAAGTATTATAATACAAAAGTATTATAATACTTGTATTATACTACAAATCTCATCGTGTATACCGGCCTTAAGAGGAGACATTCTCTCTCCAATCTCTGAGGTACTCATTGACCACTTTCAAATTTAAAAGAGACTACAGTCAAAGATTTCAGCTGCATAATAAAATTCCTATAGTTTACGTGAAAATTATCAGATTGCATGCAAATAAGATATTGCACTCTGAACTCTTATGATTTGTGAAAAGTTTTTAAAATCAAAATTTCTACAACGTAGGTGTCATCTTTCTGCAAGCTTGTAATTTTGAAACCGTATTTGCTTTGGCGATAAGCATTTTAATTTTAAGTCTATCACCTATATATGTATAGTTTAATACGTACATACTGGAATCCATCGGATGAGTGAATTTTAAAGCCATTGCTTCATACTCTCGTAAATTAAAATGATATCTGATCTAGCCAAACGAATGACGATTTACAATGTAACTTCATTCCAATCAGAGAAATAATGAATTAAAAAAAAAATTCTTCTGAAAAATCTTTGTCAGTATTAAACCGTGCTCCACCGTCTAGTGAATACATTAAATATACTATTTGTCCATCTCAATACTCATGTTTGCTACAAAATATACTTTTTTTTCGAAATTTGCTTTTTTTGCATGTCTCTTAAAAAATTTAGATGAATTAATTCGGTTCAGTTACGATGGTTTGCTTTTATATTCGAGGACTCTAACTAGAGCAAATAGGTATTTAAATTGATAAAGTATTGTATGTTTTATCACATAATTGAATACATAAATAAAGCACAAATGAATATATTTTGACATATGTAAAACTTTCATTTAAAAAAACAAACAAAAACTGAGACTTTTTTTCATTATCGTGAATCAGTTCTTCAAAAATTAAGTTTTATGAATTTACCATTGTTTAGTTATTTTGTAATGTTTATAGTTTTTTTTTTTTAGATCGGTCACTTTTCGTTATCATCAACTTTAACATTCATAAAATTTCTCAAAATGTTTTCATGAAATGATATTTATGGAGATGACGATATTTCGATCATATATGGATATTTTACTTTAAAAAGACGTTAATGGTTATCTAACAACCAAGCTCTATGATTGACGTGATTACTTTAACTTTTCTATCGTCAATTCCCTTTTCTATCGTCAATTCCCTGATTTATCTTTAACATACCTTCATCACCTGCATACGAAGTTTATATATCTCATTTGATTCGATTCGATACGCAAGAGCATGATCAGTACGTACTGGTTCCTGCCGACATAGCAGGTAACAACATTATCTTCTTTTGTAAAGCGGCTCATTAAATAAATTGTATTCTAGAGGAACTTGATTTAATTCTACAAGTGGTAATCCTACTTACACTCATACTTCCCTTTCTAAGGAAGAACTTCTTCAAAATAATATGTCAGTTTTAAATCTTTTTAATATTCCATAGAGCCAAAATGAATTTGAACTACCCAATACATATTGGATTCTCAAACTTCATAAAAATCTTACAAACAAAGATACATTGCGGGTTCCAGTAAATGTTCAACCAAGCCTCTTTCATTACTCCTCACTAAGATATTGACAGTAGCGAAGGAAGAACTTCAAGAGTACTGTGCAACAATATATTCAAGAAGTGTGTGAATCAGATGTGGATACTCAAAAATTCCAAGGAACTTTTGGACAATTTGAAATCGCAAGATTTTACCAGAATCACCAGCTTAAAAACTGACGACATTTCAACTTTATACACAACCATTCCCCACGATAAATTAAAGTCCAGGCTTTTTGATATCATTGACAGCTGCTTTTTCAATAAAAAAAGGAACTCGTAAATTTACTTACCTGGTCATTGGTCATTTGCAAAATTATTCTGTTAAAACACATTCTGATTGCACACACAAGTACTCTGAAGTTGACATCAAAAAGATGCTTGAGTGTCTGATTGACAATATCTATGTGGTTTTTGGAGACCAGGTATTCCAACAATCTATTGGAATTCCCATGGGTACCAATTGCACTCCGTTATTAGCAGATCTATTTTTATATTCATATGAAGCAGAATTTGTGCAAAATGTTATGCGTGAAAAGAAGAAAACACTTGCTGAGGCCTTCAACTCGACATTTAGATATATCGACTTTGTTTTGTCAATTAACAATGGTAATTTCCATTCCTACGTCAATAAGATATATTCTGGTTAGCTTGAGATAAAAATACCACCGAGTCTTATGCATCTTCTTCATACTTGGATATTTTACTTGAAAAAGACGCTAATGGTAATCTAACAACCAAGCTATATGATAAACGTGATGACTTTCACTTTTATATCGTCAACTTCCCTTACTTATGCAGCAATATACCTTCATCACCTGCATACGGAGTATATTTATCTCGGTTGATTGGATACGCAAGAGCATGCTCTAAGTATGAACAATTTCTAAAACAAAGGATATTATTGACAAGCAAGTTGATGAAACAAGAATATTAGCAGTCTCGTTTAAAGTCATCATTTCGTAAGTTCTATGGTCGATGCAATGACCTTGTCAGCAAATACAATTTATCATTGAGTCAAATGCTGACTGACGTTTTTCATGCTAATTGTTGGTCCATTATTTATACACTGAATTGACGATGGATTTTTCCGTTATTTTCCGATCATGACAGGGATCACACAGCGGGTGTGACCGGTCGGCAGGGGATGCTCACTCCTCCATATACCTGATCCCATCTCTGATGTTTCGGAGGTCCGTGTTTGCTCTGCTCCTATTTTTATTGTTTTATGGAATTTGAGATTGAATACTGCTCGTTATCTCCATATCCTTCTCTACGTACGAGCAATATCTAAAACGAGGTAAATCATTGAAAAACAAGTTGATGAAACAAGTAACATATCCAAATATGAAACAGATGTGTCAGATTCTGTGGTATCTTTTATCTGAAGCACACCAGGAAATATCGTAATGATATTGGAATGGAAATTACCATTACCATTGTTAATCGACGACACGTCATCAATAAATCGAAATGTTGTGTTTAAGGCTATATACAGCAAATGTTTTCTTTTTTTCATAAGATTTTGCACAAATTCTGCTTCATATGAATACAAAAATAGGTCTGCTTATAACGGGGTGCAATTGGTTCACATGGGAATTCCAAAAGATTGTTGGAAGACCTGGTTTCCAAAAACAACATAGATATGATATAAAAAAGCCTGGACTTTAATTTATTGTGGGGAATGGTTGTTTATAGATTTGAGCTTAAGCCGTTGGTTTTGGTAAAATCTTGCGATTTTAAATTGTCCAAAAGTTCCTTATATTTTTTTCTAAAGTTTCCACAACTGATTTACACCACATCTTAAATATATTGTTGCACAGTACTCTCGAAATTCGTGCTCTACTGTTTATGTTTATCTTAGTGAGGAGTAAAGAAAGGGGCTTGGTTAAACATTTGCTGGAACCCACTATGTATCTTTGTAAGGATTTTTATGAATTTTTCGAATCCAATATATGTTTATAGTAGTTCAAATTCATTTTGGTTCTGTGAGATATTAAAAATATTCAAAACTGACATGTGATTTTGAAGAATTTCTTCCTTAGAAAAGGAATGTTTTCCAGCAAAAGGAGAAAAATGCATCTGACTGTCCCCAATATTCTAGTACATTTATTGACATATGCTACTTTTCTAATTTTATTTTATTTTATATGTTGAAATTGTTTCTTTTCCCATAATTTAGCCCCCGTAAGTATTTGCACGTCAAGTAAAACAGACCACGGCGAACAGGTAATGCAGTGATTCTTGTGCATTCAATTTGGTTCACTTTTACAAAGCGATGACGTTAGGAAATATATAAATCATTTCCACTCCAATCTTATACAGAGGTGAGAGTGTTCAGTGGTTTCTTGTATTGAATAATTTTGGCGTTTCTTAGTGATCAAAATTACTTGCTATATTGTGTAATGAAATATATGGAGAATAAGAGATGGGACAATATCCAAGCTCAAAAGTCCAATTAAAGATACATATAAGAGAAGAGCAAACATGGACCCCCAAAACGTGAGAGGAAGGATCAGGTGCCACAGAGGAGTGAGTATCCCCTGTCGACCAGTAAAAACCCGCCGTGTGCTCCTTGTCATGTTCGGAAAATGACGGAAAATCCGTCGGTAATTTATTACCGGCCGCCAGGAGGCGGTCGGTTACTTGATATGAAAGTTTGAAGTCGACTTGCGTTTCTGCGGAGTTAGAACAATTTAAATAAAAACATTTAACGTTCATATTATAGAATATTAAACAAAGATATTTTTAAATGTTTAACAAAAAGCACAATAATCATAAAATTAAAATCATATAAATAATGGGGGTAAGTGTTTCATCCAATCCTGATTGACAAACTCCGACATGATTGAAGTGCGGCGAAGTTATATGTAGGCATAGTCTAAAACAAAGACCGCTTTGTAAATCAACAATTTTACTTTCTCTTTTTAAACAGCCTATACGGGATTTGTTGTATTTATTTTGAAATGACATGTATATTTATACATTTTCTATGGAAAATTTTCAAAAATTTGATGAAATATTCATTTCTTAAAAGTACAGAATCTTACAACATTTTGGTCCAGGAGACTAGGATAAAGCGCGTTTTTACAATGTGCCAAGCATTTTCCCGCCACATCTCAACACCAAAACAAAGAGACTGAAAGAGAAGAAATATAGTGGTGGATCTAGAGGGAGTTGGGGGAAGTCAATATCCTCTAAGAAAGAGCGAGAAGCCCCACATATTTCATATTTGTTGCGTTTTTATTAAAGTACAACTAAAGCTTAGTTTAAATTTTAGTTCTGTACTTTTATGTAAAAACTACTTAAACATGAAACTTCCACCAGAGCAGTTGTTTACCAAGTACCAAACTGAGTGCTGAGATGCAGAGGTCTATGGATCGTTTGCTTATACATATAATATTGTACATGCATTATGCATGAAGAAAATCGGCAATGTCGCATGCAAGTGTTTCATGTCACGAGGATATTTTAATAGATAAATAATATAAGAAATTTTAAAAACAGGTCACACAAATTTCATTTCCTAATTACTTTATCAATGGAATAATTAATTGGTCTGCGGCCGATTTTTGACGCTTGCGTCAATATATGTTTCTTGTTGTCTTTGTAATGGCCTAACGATTAGTTTTAAAAATGTCTGTCAGCATTTGACTTAATGATAAACTGAATTTGCTGACAAGGTCATATTGTATTGACCATTGAACTTTTTGATCCAGCAACTTGTCTATCAATAACTTACCTCGTTTTAGAAATTCTCAACTGAAAAATATAAATGTCATAGGCAGGTGATGAAGGTATATTGCTGCATAAGCAAAGGAAGTTAACGATTGAAAAGTTAAAATCATCTCCTTTACCCATTTATATATTTTTTTTAATCATACCATGATTTGCAAGAACACAGATTACGTTCATTGGTCAAAAAACATAGTATACTTCACGTGAGAATTTGAATAGATATCAAGTGATGACATCTATGAGTTAATCAAAAAAAAAAAAATTACCAAACTAGTAATTTTAATGGAATTTCACCCAAAATTCGTTTTAGAGTAGGAGAACAGTATCGATAGAAGTTAAAAACATAAAGGAAAAACAAAAATAAAGCTCCAAAATACTTAATGTATATGCGTTTTTAAATATTTTCAATATAAAAGAAAAGTGGACGATAACGAACAATAATCGAACTAAAAACAATCTAGACACGAAAATGTGAAGAGGGCTTAAAAGTTAAAACACGTACCCCTGGAAATTCCGGGTGAGATCATATTCCTGAGGGGAGAAAGCATCCCCTGTTGACCGGTCACACCCGCCTTTTAAAGAAAGTTTATCTAAGAATTCAAGAACTTTACATCTACACAATACATTTTTGTCTTGTCAATATTACGTTTAACCATGTTAACTGCTTTAGGTAGTATCATTTTGTAAATTTTGAATTTACAAGGGGGGGGGGTTAAATGCAAAATTTACAATTTTGCATTTACCTCCCCTAGTAAATTCAAAATTTACAACATGATAGTAGGTCGCAGGTAAGATTTTTTTAAAGCAATAAACCGTGATTTACCTAAAGCATTATTCCAAGTTATTGTTATGAAAGTTTTTAAATTTCATTGCACATTATTTAATACCCCCGGTAGTTCAAAAATTTCATATTGGTTCAGAGCAGTACTGATTGCCATTCGATGCAAATCAATATTCTGGGCGAGTGGTTTGAAATCTGAAACTGTTTCCATATGTGACCACTTCAACAAACAGTTGTCTCTATTAATTCCTATTACATCCTTGTAACAGGTAGTATTTTTATTTTCAGTGAAGATTGGCTTAAAGATTAGTATTTATTGAATCTCATCAACTTACATTTTTATTAATCTATTTTGAATAGATTTGTTGCATGGTGCCTGTACAATGAATGATAACATTGGAATATCAAAACTAGAATTTTTAAATTTGCTTCATAGGTATAGATAAATCATAGTCAGACTCAAGTATTCATTGTAATGGTCACATATGGGAGCTGAGGGTTTTAAATTTCATACTTTTGTATCAATTTACTTGTAAATAGTACGATATGAAATGACGGTCATTAAGTGGCATTTGTGGCAACATTGTTGTCATGAAGATGCGAACGAAGAGGTCATGGCGTTTAATCGTGCTGATGACCTTATTAACTGTGATTGGCATTCTTCTTATTCACAAGATTACATTATTTCTAAAGAAGAATGTTGAAGCCGGATACAAGGATACATGGACATTAATGGCGGCAGAGAAACATCCGGTCCGACAATGGAGTGATTTACCCGTCCACGTGGTGGAAGAGCATCACGAAGGTAAGACAAAGAAATCTCAGACAAACATGTGTTTTTCAGATTTAATGCGGGAATTATCTACCATGCATTATTGATTAATAAATGTGAATTCTATATATTAATTATTTTTTTAAATATAGTTCTGCCATACTGGCTTCGAGCAGCTGATCATGGAAGAATTTCAAAAGGGGTTACTCTTGTTAGTATTTCGTTTTTTTTTTATATAGAATATATTCTTTAAAATCTATTTATATGTTTTTGTTCATGATATAATTGTATAACTGCTTAAAATGATACATTGATTTGTTAGATCCACATAGACGGACACAGCGACATGGCATCGAATTTCTATTTGGAGGGATATCCATTTTTCAAATGGCCAAAAAGTCCTCAAGACATAAATATTATGATGCAACGCAACGACGGTTTTATTACGGTACATTTTTTTAAAAATGTTTTTATAAGATCAACTTGAAGGAAAATAATTGCAAGATAATGATGTTTCAAAAGAAAAATAAATGCACTTTTGATGAGATATGTTCGACCACATAAAACCAATGAAGCGTTATATTTTCTCTTTTCACAGGCGGCAGCCATGGCAGGACTGATTAAAAACGTTATCTGGATTTGGCCAAAATGGGACCAAGTGAATCACAATGAGTCCAGGACATCTGGAACAATCCACCTCGGCTGGACAATTACAAAGCAGACCAAAAACGGTACCGACAAAGCATTTTGTGTGTGCATAGCAGAGGACACGGAACAGCAAAAGTCCTGCGTGTTCACGTCTGCTGATGAAACCGACATGGAGGTGGCGATGGAAGAAGATGCATGCATCATCAAAAGGTCTATCCATTACACAGAAATGAGAGAAGACGTGGCTAAGGAATACCTGCAGACGACCCCTGAAGGTTTTGATAACATGATACTTGACATTGACGAAGACTTTTTTGGTTGTGAGTATGCATCACAGCCTCTCTATGACCTCTCCGTTGATTCGAACACGTTGGATAATTATCTCTTTCAGCTGTTCTGCCCACTTCATCAAAGTGGAGAGGCTTTATTGGACAAATATTTGTCAGAGGTCATTGAATTTGTAAAGCGTACAAAGTGTATATCCGAAAACAAACCTGAAAATTGTGACAGCAAAGTTATAAGTGAGACAAAGCAGTTTTTCCTAAAGAAAAGAAGTATTTGGCGTCCTTACATTTGCAAAACCACGAGGAAAGAGAGGAACTCGATTATCGATGGAATAATTAAAGAACTCTTCAAATTAGATTCAAAGCAATTAAGTGCTGTACAGAAAGTTGGATTTTGTCTATCTACAACACGAAAAACCTACCAACTGATAGGCCCATCCATGTTTACTATATGCAAAGGAGCTAATTCTCCAAATGAGACTGCTGTCACGGAACACAGAACTAACGCTATGGAAGTGAGCACCAGGGGCCAATTACTTAGCAACATTCTGCAAGTATTTAAGGAAAGTCCCCCAAAACTCGTCACTGTGTGTCGATCTGTCCGTGATGGGTATACCCCAAAGAAACATTTCGCACAGATAGAAAGCATAGTATTAAATTCCATCCGCAAAAATTACCGTAAGACTTTTATCCATTATGACAAGGGCCTGCTTGGTGGAAAGAAAGGATTCAAACAATCCAAATAAATTCCGATTATCACGTCTTAAATATACACTATATTGTAACGAGTGCAAGTACATCTACATGTAAATTTCAGAAGAAAGGATCAGGAATACACGAAGTACTCTGTATATTTATGCATGTTTAACCACCAGCGAGGTTCATAAATATGGTGCTGTTTATTGGTTCATGTTAATGATATGCTTGATGAAATGAGACAAAATCTTTTTATGTATTGTTCTTGGTTGCTGTTGTAAATGTAGGTATTTGTGAAACAATATTTTTATTATTGTCGTCATCTTTATCTTTGTCTTCATCATTATTATGTATAAATGATATTAAACATTAAATGAATAAATTGCTAAGATTTAAGGTCAAGATGCTTAATAAACAATGCAAAATTTTCTTAACTTTGTTTGTCCATATTTGGATTGACGAGGGAGTACTAGTTTTTCCTTACTAATATAAAAATGAGATGCAACATAAACAAATCTTCCCTGTACTGATATATCTATTGAATTACTCCTCAGTGGTAGGAATGTATAAATCAATTTATTTTTAAGAATTGTCATGAAATGAAAGTTATAAAAGTGGCACATCAACACTTAGTTTCGTTTGTTCCTCTAGTTCCTGGTATGCTGGTCGCATTTTCGGATCCAAACTTGATCCATGTTTTCTGAGGTTTGGTCATTATGGATCGCCTCTTGTCGACATCTCTGACGGAGAGTGGCTCAATTCTCCGCTTTTTACAGGGCAACAGACTGGCAAAGTTTTTTCGGAAGTTTTCATTCATAAACGCATAAACAACAGGGTTGTAACAACTGCTACTCAAAGCCAGACACTTCAAAAAAGCCTTCCACTGCAAAGTGGCATCTGGTGTCATGCTGGATACCTTCTCTCCTACAGCATTGAATGTTTGAATAGGCAGCCAGCAAATTATGAAAAGAACCATCACGGTAACTAGCATTTTTATCGCGCGTTTTTTCTGTTTCAGACGATAGGAGTCGTTAGCTTTCACAGTTATCCCAATCGGTCTCCTTCCCCATAACTTGACGATAATAATGGAATAAAGAATTGTCATAACTAGAAGTGGGGCTACAAAGAGGATCAGAAATGGCAGCCACAGCTGGAAAAACTCCATTGTTTTACTGGTAATGAGAGGTAGAGTGCAAATATCATCCACAATTCTGTCGCAAACGTCTTTTACTTTTATAAGCTCGAAATAGAAAACTTGGGGGATGCCTGATACCAAAGATGTCACCCACACTGTGATCAGTAAGGGAACCAGTCTCGTGGAAGCTTGGAAAAACTTCACTTTCAGAGGGTACACGATGGCGTAAAATCTCTCAAAGGCGATACAACATAAAGTCAACGAGCTGCAGGCCACACAAAATGTCGTGATGCAGGGAACAATTTTACAGGCGAAGGCGCCATACTTCCAGTACGTGGATATGACATTCCCCATGTTAATGGGCGTGGCAATTAACGACAGGAGAAGGTCGCTGACGGACAGGGACAGAATGAAGACATTGGTGACGGACCGCATGTTTCTGTTTCCACACACGGTAATAAGAACCATCATATTTCCCACCAGGGAGACGAAGATGATGATGGAGTACAGTACCATTAGAAGCGTCTTGGAGGTCTCCGAAATCTCCGGCGTGTCTACTTTACTGTGATCAAAGACTTGGAAAAAGAAGGAATCACACATCACTTTACGCAAAAATGAATTTCCTCTCGGAGGGGCACAACACATGGCTTTCAGTCGTTGAAAATTCCATTGGTAAGGAGTGGGAGTAGTTGTAAAATTGGTCAAAGTGTCATTAAGTAACGACTGGTTAGCATAACTAGTAAATTCTGTGTAAAAAGGGTTCGCAGTTGAATTTGCCATGATATTCCTTGATTAAGCTGGTACACGGGAACTAATGGTCTTTTATAACAACTGTAGATATGACTACATCATTCAAGCACTTTGTTCTTAACGATCTGGAATTGCTTTAAATGATTGCCGTTTATTCGCTGTATTATTTCTACGTCATTATAGTATAACGATTCAAAAATTTGCATCATGTGATCAAATGCCTACAAGAAAGCAAACAATAACATGTGTATTGGACCGGGAGGACTTCCGATAAGGCATCGGTGCGGAAGTTTCCTCCAAGACTTTGGTCAACAAAGAAATCGCAGGCAATCAGGAATGGTCCATCTGGCACCTGGTTTCTATGTCATACGATGGCAGTTCTTTTATTTATCGTATTAATTATACCATGCAACCAAACTTAAGAAAACATTTAATTTGAACAGTATAGGAATATTTAAGGATATTTAAGTACTGTCGACATCCATTAACTTTGAACAGTTTACTTAAAAAGCACTTGCAATAGGAAAAACGTACCAATACTTCCAATGATATTTTTTTATTTAATTAAACAATATTTTATATTGAACAATCATAACAGGATTTGTCGGCAGGTATGACCTATATAAGTCCTCTCTAACCTTATTTTTTCTTTGAAAATCCCACGCATTCCTAGAACTGTGAACCTAAACGAAGGGATTTTTTCTATCTCACTCCATAGCAACCGTTAGTCATTTTATAAATTCGGAATTTACATGTAACTCAGGTGCCTGTAACAGAACTATCAGAGAGCCACATATGTACACGTCCTAGGTCGACTCAGAAACTTTTTACTTAAAAAATTACAACTTAGTCTCAGGATCATGAAACAGACTTAAGTTAAGTCAAAATTTCAATCACGTGTTAAATGTTAATTATTTTTTTAATTCATCTCTAAATTTGCAGGAAACAACACTTTTGTAAAAGTATATAGGGAAATATTTTAATTTTGGTTTCCTTGATTTTTACAACAATTTAGCATAAATTAAAGATTTTGTTTAACATGTTTAAGCATAAGTTTTATGATCCCGGGACCTGGTTTTCATGTAGTTTAAAAATTGACTCTTTTAGGTGCAAATGGAACGAAAATTGTAACCTGTACTTATTTATCTAGATATTTATCTATAAATTCCATGCTTATTCTTATCAGTTATAGTTCTCTCCGGTTGGAGTTAAGCACAATGATTTTGTTTTTATATCTTGGAAGTTTTCTTTCGGTTTCCGGGTTACTTTTAAACAATCTTGGAGACGAATGTGTAACAAGAAATGAATTTATGACAGTGATCGCTAGTTTGAATTCATCGATCATCAAAGGTATATTTTAAACTACGCGTATATTACTAGTATTATTCGTATATAAGGTGCTATATTTGATGTGTTTTTAGATACCAACTTTTGTAAAACGAACATTAACCGTACTTGACGATGAAATCTAAAGACATGTTAACAAATCCCCCCTTGAAAATTGTGGAAACTTGCACATTTTCCGTGATTTGACTATTTTTTTTATGTTTTTTGCTAATTATGAAATTATTTTCTGCATGTAGATACTACATTCCAATTTTTTAATAGAAAAGGGGGGGGGGGGGTACTGAACAAAAAATGCAATGATGATGAAAAAATGCATGAAACGTCATATAAGAAATTACGTGTTCTTTATTTTAGAGAAACAAAGGTCTAATGTAGCCTTCGTAGCCGAGTTATCACACAGAATTACCGATCCTCCGAACGGGTTCCACATCATCTTCGATAAAATAAAGTTGGACATTGGTGGAAACTACAAGGCCACACACGGCATTTTTCTTGCTCCTTATCCAGGAATTTACCATTTTGCTGTTGAAATAACATCGCCGCCGCAATCCTCTCAACATACTTTGCACGTAAGGATAATGAAGAAGAATCAACCGGTCGCCTTGACGTTCTCCGACGGTAATACTGAACAATGGCTGCGACGGACCGGCTCCATCATTCTTCAGCTTGACACCGGTGATGATGTTTGGTGTCGGACAGAATCCGTCAGTGGGACAAACACAATAGCAGGAGCTGATATTGGGGACACTTACTCTATATTTTCTGGATTTATTGTGCACCCTTTGTGAAAGCATTAAAACTACATGCATATAGTAATTTGAACTTTTTTTTTCCTTCAAATTTTTCTACACAGTGTCACTAACAGTCTAAGAAAAGAAATTCGTATTTCTAAGAAAGCAAGTACATTGGAATATTGGGGGTTAAGACGTGAATTCAAAACATTCTGAAACCATTCTATGGTTTGAGGTACAGTGTATTAGTAGTAACCCTGTTTCCTTGTTTTCTCGATATGAAAACTGTTCAAAATATTGTACTTCAAATGCGGTTAAAAAAAATGTTTGAACTTAATTTACACATCAGATTCACAGACTACTCAAGATTCTTAGGTACCACAGTCTGACACATGCTTCATATTTGGACATTTCACTGAAAAAATGACATCAATTGTAAACTAAAAGGAAAAGGTTGTGATAAACGTGATGACTTCTCCTTGAGATCCATGTCTCCCAGTTGATTTTGTATGCAAAAGCATGCTCTACACAAGAACACTTCAGTTTTTAAACGGGAAACTATTGACAAACAAGCTGATGAAACATGTATATCAACAGTTTCTTTAAACTTTTAAAGTTATAATTTCGCTAGTGCTTTGGTTGATACAATAAACTTGTCAGCATATACAATGCATAAAATCAAATGCTTACTGATGTTTTTCATAATAATTGTTTATAGTTCATTTTAAACAGTTTTATCTGATTTATCTATGGATTTTTCCCCATTTGTGCAATTGTGATAAGGAACATATGGCAGATGTGACTCAAAAACAAGAAATGTTTACTCCTCCATGACCTCTGATGATTTTAGAGGTCATCGTTGCAAACCACGGCCAAAATGTATGATCCTCTTCTATTCTGGCCGGTAGGAGATAGCTATAAGTGGACTCTGATTAGCTCTCTCTCTCTCTATCAACTGCCATATCTGCCAACTTATAAATAAGTGGACAGACAAAACCATTACTGTTTTTATTTGATAAATTAGACTCAAAAGAACACATTGGCAGTGATGCTTCTGGGCAGTCTTAGTTATAGCAGTCCTTTGAGGTACTCCATTAGTTTATTGCAGTATACAGATGTTCGATGTTTATGTTTCACTTCCTCAACCTCTTGTAGTAACATTGTAGGGCAGATTGACCCCGATTTCTTCAGTACCTCTGAAATTTTTTTAATCATGGCCACTTAATGTCAAGCTTATATAACTGATCATAATACATAAAATGTTAATAATTAGTTCTTAATATTTAGCGGGATTAATTGACCCCTACATTTAAACTGTTGAAGACAATTTTTCAAAATAAAGATTATTTTCTTAAAATAATAATTTAATCAGTTTAACATCTATAAAAATAAGGTACCAAATTAACATAATTATATCAAAGGCAAAAGGTTAACTCACCTAATATTGCTTCTTGTATCTTTTGTTCTGGGTCGTCTAGATGCACCAGGAGTCCTTTGTAAATTGCCTCTAAATGAGCTCTATACAATGTGACATCATATCCATTTTCAAAGCAGTCAAAATAGGCCAAAAACGTCTTAGAGACAGTGACTCTGACTTCATCACTGCTGTCATCTAAACGTTTGAGAAGATCTGGATACATATTATGCAGGCGATCCTGACCTAATTCTGCACCCATCAGATCAAATAATCTGGTCATAACTCGACAACAAATGAGTCTTGTACTTTTGTTGTCATCGTCCAATGTTGTAATCATCTGAGTTAAGAGATCTTCAACAACAGAGGACAGCTGAAATGAAAAAGTATATAATGAGCAATGTTTGCTATAAGTGAGCACATTTTTTTCAAACTAAACCTCTCCCATTTTAAATCCTCTGACAAAAAGAATTTCATAACTACATGTAGTTAATCTAATTTATGAATGTCAGATTATAATCAAGTAATTTAAACTGATAACCAATCACTATACTAGATATCCATATGGGTACTGAGCTTTTAAAAACACAATTTCAGCTGGTACAAAATGGTCTTTTTCGAAATTTTTGCCAGGACAAACTCCATCCACAAGTACCTGCCCAGATATAATGCATTATGTTGACGTCACTTAAGTAAAGAGTGTTTGATACAGAAATATTGTAAAGCTTGATGCACACTGACCATTTCCTTGCTGAGGACACCACTCTGTAGCAGTGCCCACATACAGGATACGGCGGTAGTTCTGATGGCCCCCGCCACGCGTCCTGCCTTCCACAGACAGTTTGGGACGATAATGTCCCTCACGACTGTCACGGCAAACTCCCCAAATTTATGACAGGAGTCCAGCGTAGAACCGGAGTTCATCACCAGTCTGGACAGCAAGGAGAAGAACTTCAGTCGCAGCTCAGGGTCCTTATCTGTGTCAAGGTTGGTCACAAAAATTGGCACCACGTCATCAAGAAGATCGCCAACAACTGGTCCTTGAAAAAGAGTAAGATTCAGATTAAAACCTTATCATAACAACTGGTACTTGAAAGAGAGTAAGATTCAGATTAAAACCTTATCATAACAACTTGTCCTTGAAAGAGAATAAGATTCAGATTAAATCATATCATAACAGCTGGTCCTTGAAAGAGAGTAAGATTCAGATTAAATCTTATCATAATCAAGGTTAAGTCTGATGTTGGTTTAACTACTGTAGATCACTTAATTTTCGCGACACCTTATTTTCGCGAGATAGTCATTGACTCTTTATTAGCGAGACAAAATTTTCACAAATTATGGTCATTGCTCTATATAATCTTAAGGAATACTATTAAACGCGAGAATGAAATTTTTGCAAGCATCTCGTCTGGCGTAATTACGCGAAAATAAAGTTCTCGCGAATAAATAGTGATTTACAGTACTTCATTATTTTTCATGGTCGTGTGGAATTTTCAACTTACCGCATTCAATAAGCAGGGTATCAAACACCAGTCTCTCAGTGGAGTGAACTGACCACATAGTTACTGTAGCCTTCAGCTCTTCTATCAGTGGCTTAGTGTGTCTACTGAACAGTTCCTGTCGGGATTCCATGACTTGGACCTTATATAACTTGTCTAGAAGGTCATTTACCTGTAAAATGAGAACAGAAAAAACATTAATGAGCATTGATTCCCTGCAAGTTTGGCTTTAAATGTCTATATTTTATTATGTTTAGGGTATGCAGGGTTATTTTTGCCCTTTCACACAGTTTGCAAACAATATTCAATTGGTGAACAGGCGAAAAGATGTGGTCAAAAGTTTCCTTCTGGACAGTTTCTAAAGGGAAGCAGAAATAACTTCAAAAAATCTTATTAGAATATTTGTAAACTGCTTTTATTCAATATTTGCCATTGTAGCTACCTGATCTCTCGAGTCCTGATTCTGGGACAGAACAGTGATGAGGAGGTTAAAGAGCTGCTGACTGACCAACCCACAGTCCTCCTGACACACCTGGAGAATCGCCGACGTACAGTTTAACAGCTGGGAGTGCATCTGTACCTGGAAATATAAAAACCTTAAGTTACTAAGACATAAAAATTTCTCAAGATTGTAACCTTGTTTTGAAGTAAAATAAAAACGAAATTTCAGCAATTTATTATCTAGTGGTTATTAAATCATATCAATGTGTTTTATGATTGTAATCTTTACCTGTGTTGTGTAACATATGTCTGAGTCGTTCAGTGCCGTGATGATCTTGGGAAGGTAAGGATTTAGTGTGGACCGCTCTGATCCCCTGATGACAGCAGCCAGGATCATCAGAGGATTGAATGATTGCATGGATTTCACATTAGCAAGTATCATCTTACACCAGACCTCTGGAGAAACAAAGTATCCCACCAACTCAGCTGCCTTCTGTACCTAAGTTTTAGATATTATATATACATTAGATATCTATCAAGTGAAAAATTCCTCATTTGCATTTTTTAGCAAAGCTGCTTGAAAAATAAAATAATAATTTAGCAGTATAAACACCAAGTACAATGTAATCTGAGTAAGTGTATAATTGTAATCTTACGTCTTTGACAACTTGGCGCTCTTCATCTGCGCAGGCTCTGTACATCCCAGAGGTTAACACTGCCATGTGTTGTGTGACATAATCCTCTGCATTCAGGAGAAGCCAGTAGAGGAGAGCTGCCGACTTCAGTCTGGTGGCGACGACCCAATCAGTAACGTCCTTCATCAGGGCTGGCAGAATCTTAGACAGGTGTCGCATGATCAAAACTCGGCAGCCCAAGTTTGGTCTCTCCACTTAGAAATAAAAAACATCAGAGTGATTTTTTATGAAAAAGATTGTTTATTTAAAATTACTTATGAAAATTTATGTCCTTGTCTTTGAATATAGATTACTTGCAAACACTTTATAGACTTACCATTAGGTGGATAATGTGCTGGTTTCTCTTTGGAAAAATCTAACTGATCCTTCAGCTCTCCTTCATTTTCTTGTTCATACTTTAGACCTACAAAAAGGAGTGGTGAATTAAATGATGTATTTAAATTTACTGAATTTTAGTTTTTATTATTCCCCCTTGGCAATCACAATACCCCCCCCTTAAGACATATCCTCAAATTAAATAGAGACTAATAAGAAATTTAAGTATTGCTAATTACCTGCATCATACCACAATGAATCTGCTAGCTCTACAATCTCTGGCTGAGTGTCTGCTAGCCCGGTTAACAGGAGGGGTATTAACTTATGGTGGAAGGAGTAGCGATCGGGCAAGTCCAACAGCCACCCTCCGACAACTTTAACCACAGCCTTTCTGACTGCCGGGGAATCGTCAAATAATCGCTGGGCCAAATGTGACACCACATTGTCCATCGATTTACCATTGCCATACTGAAGAACATCACCTACAGTCAAAAGACAATTAATGTATTTGTAAGTCTGAATGTAGTTCAAAGATGCCAATGTAATAGCTCATTGAAAGTTACAATTAATTTATACAGATGACGAGTATTGAATTCATTTGTTTTTCTTACCTATTGTTTCAACTACTAAAGTTCTGACTTTTGCATGCTGGTGTGTGATTGTCATTACCAATGGTTTAATAAGAGATTCTGACTGCATATGGAAATATTCAGGGATAGTTTTTGCAACTTTTGAAGTACATCTACAGCTCTCTTTCTTTACATCTGGAAATGGGTCAATAATTGTCCTTTGTAAAATCCTTATTATGTCATCTAAATATACTGACAATTTCTTTCCAGAAAATTCCACAATCTGGGTAAGAAATTCTGACAACATAAGCCGAATTTCCTCTGAAGGTTCTGTGATTTCTTGTTGACCTAGTCTTTGAACAAGTACTGGCATAACATATGGTAAACTCTCGTCGGTCTTTTCTACCTTGTCTGTAAACTCTCGAAAAATATCGATGGATAATTCTCGACATTTTTCAACAGGATCTGAGAAAACTTTTAACAAAGGTTTTGCTACTTCACTGAACACCAATTGAAGTTCTGATGCCTCGAGAGCTGGTTTTCTTAGTAGCGTTTCTTTCTTTATGCCTTCTAATGCTTTCTTTCTTGTATTTCTGTTTTCTTCTCCCAAACAATTAATATGTCGAGCAATTCCTTGAAGAACCGCATTGGAATTTTGGTCCACGCACGCCATATTGTTGATCGCAACGCCTCGTTTTCGTTTCTGAAATTTATCATTCAAGAATTCCAATCCCGACTTGTTTGTCAAACAAGCGCCGACTTGAATTTTGCACAATACAAAATAGAGTTTTTAAAATTAGTTAAGTTAATCAAATTATTGGGTGAAATATATATAACTGATAAGAAATTTATATACAATGTAACATTGTTTTTTAGGAAGCCGAAAGAGTTATGGACATTGCAGGGACCTATGTGCATATAGAGGTTCATATTAAGGTCCCTGGACACAGGAAAAATAAAATAAAATTCAGCTGTATCATACGGAAACGCATAGGACCGCCGCTATATCTTTAATTAATTTGTTTTAACAAATGATCACTTTTTAAAAACATATTACATATATTTATAACAAATTAATAATTAATTTATTAATTTGTTATAACAGTTTAAATTATTACCGGTACTTGGCAAAATCAATTTGTTCAAACAAATTAGTAAATTTTTATAATAGCTTAGTAATTTGTTATAACAAATTGACAGTCCCTGTAACAAATTTGCAATTTGTTTTTTTTTTTAACAAATTATCAAAGTATCAATATGTTATAACAAATTAATAATTTGAAATGACAAATTGAAAATTTGACCTAGATAGAAAAAGAATAATTTGTTACAACAAATGACTATTTTTGATCAATTTTGAATCGTATGGATATCTACGAAAGCCAGATCTTAATCTTAGTTTAAGTCAGATTCGCATTTAAACAATTTACAGCTGTCAAAGTTTTTGGCATAAGTAATAAAGGCTTTAATCGGACTTTTTAAAAGAAAAAATAAACACACACAGAATTCTATAAATAACTCAATAATATTGTTTATTTTCGTTTTCAGAGAAAGGTGGTTACCATTTTTTTTACTGATAATTTATCTAGCATGACCAGTCGGCAGGGGATGCTCACTTCTCAATGGCACCTGATCCCACCTCTGATGTTAGGGAGGCCCGTGTTTGCTCCGCTCCTATTATGTTTAATGGACCTTTTAGGCCGAAAACTGTTCGTTAATCTCCAAATATTTCATATATAAATTCATTTCTGCTCATATAAATGTACAGTATGTACTGTAATTATACCGGTACTTTACATGTAGAATCTAAATGTTACACCTAGGAATAGTTATACATGTAATATGGAGTCAATGAAATATGATGATAACGAATTTTTATCTCATTCAAAGTCTATTAAGACAATACAGATTAATGGGGATCAGAGCAAACACAGACCTCCTAAATAGGATGACAGTCCTAGAAGGGTTGGATCTGATGCCATGAAGAAGTAAGTATCCCTTGTTGACCGGTCACACGGAAACCGTGTTGTTCTTAATTGTCACGATCGGGTAATGGGAAAATCCTTAGAAATTTCAGTGTGCAAATAATGGTAAAACAACTAGTATGGTAAAAAACATCAGTCTGCATTCGATTGAATGAATATATTGTCATTATATCGATCATGGAAATAATTTCACTTGGAAAATTACCACTTTAAACGGGACTGTTCATATCCTTGTTTCATCAACTTGATGGTCAAATAGCTTACCCTGTTTAAAAAAAATGATTAAAAATTGGTCTTACATAGAGCGGCTTTTGGTGATCATGGTATATTTTGCTACTTAGTTGAGGTTAGAAAAAGAAATGAAGTCATCATAAAGTTTTGTTGTCTTTTTCTTGTAAAATATCTAAATATGAAACACATGTGTTTGACTGCATGGGGGTGTCACAGCAAGTGTTTTCTTTTTCACTTGTAGAAATTCATGAATAAAATCTGCTTCATGTGGATACAAAACATCAGATCTCAAATAGCAAGACACAGTTGGTGCCCATTGGAATTCCGACAGATGGTTGAAAGACACATAGTTACATGTAATAGTATAGTTGAAATATAGTATTATTTCAGTAAGAATCTTAGTGTATTTGCTGGTTCAAATAAAGTTCAAGTCAAATTAATACTGCTGTTTTCAATATTTAATTATTAAAAAAAAACCTTAGATGGATCAAAGATCATTAGACTAAATGTCAAAACGTAAAAAATGTAAAACTAAAAATTAAACATATAACTTTTATTTATCCCTGTAGTTTAACCACAAACTAGTACCAGTAATTAAAAAAATTTTTTTTAATATAAATAGTGTTAACAAGGTACAAAGATATCACAGACACAAATGGGGTAAACATATCTAGAAAATTCTTCATATGAATTGTACAATCTACTTCATTTTAGAAAATATCTGGTATGTTTAGCAATATTAATAGCCATTCTCTGTAACCACTTAAACTTCGTTGCCACGCATGGTCACCGATTTTGATGAAACTTCACCCATGCTTAGTACTTGACA
>NW_026927636.1:0-31180 GCF_032062105.1 Saccostrea cuccullata | reverse complement strand
AATAATCTTTGTCTTCTATCATCTTTCGCGTCCCTAAAATTATAAGCTAAAACTCATATTAATGTGAACTTCGATCAATATGTATTCGGGAGTTGAAATTAGTTGATTTTTGGATCATGTATATATTCACATCTTATCTTTGAAAACAGTTCAGGTGGATTGAAAATGAATTTCGATCTGCAATTTTAATCCGGTTTTCCAAACGTCCACGTCGAATTGTACCGCCCATTACGCTGTCAATCACTGAATGTTTTCATTGTAACAGATAGAAATGACGTAAGCTGTACATTTCCAATTTTGCCAGTTAATGTTCCGCGGTCTTAATGGAAAAAATATACATATACATTGATTTGTTTCTATTTTTACTCTTCATTTGCAGACAGAGGTGGTACTTTTCAGTATTTTTTTGAATTGTTTTAAAGAAACTTTAACAGAATAACCTAGTAATCCCTTTTAGTAGACTCATTCAAAAACTGTTCCACTGAATCTTCTTCTTCCTCCATCTGAGTCGCCCGCGTGGCGCAGTGGTTAGAGCGTCTGCTCAAGAGTCGCGAAGCAAGGAGTTAATCCTTACGTTGCGGGTTCGAATCCCACTGCGGGACGTGGAGGCCGGTCCTTCGGATGAGACTTGTAAACCTAGGCCCCGTGTCGTAGTAGGTGCCCGCACGAAAAAGATCCTTCACTGCTTAAAGGCCCTGAGTGCCGAGCATAGGACGGAATTTGTATCCCTCCACCGGCAATTGGTGGCGTCTCCATATGAGTCGAAAATTCTAAAGAGGGACGTTAAATAACATACAATCAATCCCCCATCTGATGTTGTGGATCCATGCGCACATCACGCGCAGCATCTCTACATTCTTAAGGAAAAATTCTGGATGCTTCTTCTCCACGCCTAGCATTGAATAATGTTAATCGCGCAACAATCAGTATTCTAAGCCAGTGTATTTATGAATGGAGAAATCTCCAATGTTAAGTCAACATGTCCCAAAATTTAGTTTTACAATACCCCCAAAAACTCTGTGAAGTATAGATTCAAAACTTATACAATTTATACTTGGTAAACACTTGATAAACAAAAGATACTTGCAAAAAATATTTATTTAGAAAAATCATTTTTTAACAAAAGGCCCGTGAGCTTTATAGGTCACATGAGCATTATGTAACAACTTTCCAGTGATTGGATTTTGATTCATGTTTTAAGCCAGATGCTATGGCATTCACAATATTAGTTTTATCAGTATATTCTTGATTATCCTAACAGAGCGTCTGTAAATCTCTTAATTTACTGGCCTGACAAAGCCACCCCGGTAACAAAAAGATGGAAAGGTTTTGGAATTTCTTTTGTTTTTGGTGATTTTCTAAGATTTCTACACCATTTTAAAATGACATCAAAGATTTGTCTTTGTTCAGCATTCAGAGACTGTAAAATCTGTGTTGTCTGACTCCTGTAATGTGGTCAAGCTGTCTTTCCTCAAAAATTACACAAAATAGACTGCTGTTAAAGGCACTAAAAGCTTAATTCAATCAAGAGTTCTAAAAGCATCTTCACTTGGGCACAGACAGGTGGCATTCTGTTAAAGTTAGAGTTTTTCTTTACACTGGACTGTCAATGCTTTTATGGACCTAGGGCCTCTCTAGGCTGATTGAAGGTAAATAATTTGTTTTGCATCATCTCCACTGGTATCACGTAAGTGTGGCGCATCTTAGTCGTCATTTTTCATCTCATCCTCCTCAATTGTCTCAGATAGAATATGTATGTGAGTGCCAATCACCTAGGAGTCAGTAGTAAAATATGGAGAGAAGTACTTGCGTGGTAAACCCCCCCCCCAAAAAAAAAATTGTGTGACTTATGATTGCAAATATTAAATATAGACCAGGCCCTGAACTAGGTCATGTGTATATCATGCTTTTTAAACGAATCTTCCTCCACACAAGGAGTCTTCCTCTATATAAGTGTTACAGATCACTGTTTTAAATCATGCAAAACCAATTTTCGTTTATAGCATAGCAACTGGAGCTTAGGTAACTTAAATTTACACATTTATGAAGGTTTTCAGTAGTTCTAGTGAATGTCTTTATTTATCTCATGCCGTCCTTCACAAAGCAAGAAGATTTCACGGATTCAAATGCACTCTGCGCCTTCTAAAATAGTCCTCCATAAAGTTAATCAATATCTCCATCTGATGTACATTGGCCTTCTTCGCATCCTTCAGCGATATCAAAGTTCGCAGCTTCTCTTGTAGAGGGTAGGTTGGAAGTGATGATATCTGCATCATTTTACTCTTAGCTTGTGACGTCTTCCGTATGCTTTTTTTAATATTGATGTATTATGATATTGAAGTTTACGTTTAATGAAAATAATTAAACCGGTGAAATATACATTTAAAAAAAATTAGTTTCAAATGATGAGAAAAAAATGCGGCTTAAATGCTCACCTTTATTCTGTCAAAATTGAGTCCACCACACCCATGAATGTTCCCTGGCTTCCTTGTGATTGGGACTTGATACAGGTAGCAGCTGTCTCCGTGGCTGAAGAGTCCGTGAAAGCAGCAGCCTACTCTATATTGGGGTGAAAATGCTGGGTTGACATCTTTTTTAAGGGCAGCATTTGGTACCGAGTTTACTCGTGTCAGAGTGGAAGTTGTTGATGTACCCTCAGTAAATGTTGAGTATTTTGGAACAGCACACTTTCGTCTTGGAAGTCGAGACTAGGAAAGAGTTGTGGTGGAGAGTTACTGAAAATTTAAACAATATAAAAATGCATTTATTTTTGTTACTGCATATATTTGATTCAGATGAATTATAGTTTTAAGGTTCTGAAATTTATATCACTAGTAAAGATTCTACATTCTGAATTGAATTTTTAATGTTAAGATTATAATTATGACAAAACATAAACATAATAATAATAATTCACATGATCCTAATAATTTGGTTTATATTGCATTATGTAATAATGCGGCCTTGTCTAGACGACGATCTCCGTATGTTTTAGTGCGTGTCCGAGGTACCTGGAGAAGATGTGCGGATTCTGAACGCAGTGATCGTGGTGGGTTGTAAACAGTTATGATATCTCTCATGTAGACTGGAGATAGGCTGCGAAGGGATTTGAAAGTGTACACAAGTTTTTTATATTTGATTCTATATTCAACTGGGAGCCAATGAAGATGGATTAGAGTTGGAGTTATTTGATCGGATCTTTTGGAGTGTGTAATTAGTCTTGCAGCGGAATTTTGCACTCTCTGAAGTTTGGCGATGTGGTGAGAAGGAACGCCGTATAGCAATGCATTGCCGTAATCTAGTTTAGATGTTACTAAGGAATTAACTAGAGATTTACACGCTTCGTCACTAATATAGGAACGGATGCGACCAATTCTGCGAATGTTCATATATGCCGAGCGTGAAATTGAGATGCATTGCTTTTCCATGGATAGGGTTTTGTCGAAGAATATGCCTAAATTTTTTACAAAAGATGCATCGCTAACAACACAATCACCGAATTCTAACTCAAAACTATTCATATTGGTAAGTCTATGTTTTGGTGCAAAAACGATAAGTTCGGTTTTGTCTTCGTTTAATTTGAGGAGGTTGGCACTCATCCATCTACGTATGTCCGATAGACAACATGAAAGTCTTTGGGACATATCGGTCCAATTATCGCTAGGTTCAACGATGATGTATATCTGGGTGTCGTCGGCGTATATATGGTACGTCATTTTATGATGTCTGCAGATTTCGCTGAGGGGTTTAGAGAATAGACAATAGAGTCTCGGACCCAGAACTGAGCCTTGAGGTACACCGAATTTTAGAGATCTAGCATCAGACAACGATGAACCAACAGCGACATGTTGTTGTCTGTCACTGAGGTAAGATTTGATCCATTTCAACGCGGATCCAGTAATACCAAACATATTGTCCATACGCTGAAATAGGATGTCGTGGTCTATAACGTCGAAAGCCGCGGATAGGTCGAGTATAACAAGAACAGCACAACAATTGTTGTCGAGTGCGCATACGATGTCATGGTGAACCTTCATAAGCGCAGTTTCAGTGGAATGTCCCGTTCTGTACGCAGACTGAAAATCATCATGTAGTTGATACATCTCCAGATGAGCGTCGATTTGTTTTGCTAAAACCTTTTCAAGTATTTTTGAAATAAAGGAGAGATTTGACACAGGACGATAATTTTTTAAATTATCTTTATCTAATCCTGGCTTTTTAAGCAACGGTCGAACAATTGCGTGTTTAAAGACAGCGGGGACGTTAGAGTCCGACAGCGACTTGTTTATGATTGACGTGATAGTCGGCAAGCAACTTCCAATACACTGCTTCAGTAGATGTGTAGGTAAGGGGTCAAGTTCACACGATTTTACTGATGCTTTCATTAGGAGTTTCCGAATTTCTTCTGCAGTTGCGGTCGTGAAATTAGAAAACTGCTGACCATCAAAGGAAGTATCAGCGTGAAAGGGATCTGTTACATCAATATTCGAGGCGTTTGACTTACACAGTGATACTCGGATATTGCTTATTTTCCCTTGAAAATATTCGGCAAAACTTTCCGATAATTCCTTTCCGCTTGCAGATGATGGTAAAACCGGGTCGGACTTGATTCCCATAAGCTGGTTCGTCAAACAGTAGAGCTTTTTAGAGTCTCTACCACACTCGGTAATTTTATTTGAATAGAAATCTTTCTTGCACTGCGTTAAGGAGTTGCTGTATGATCTAGATGATTCTTGGTATATAAGATGGTGAACAGTCAACTTTGTCCGTCGCCAAGTGCGTTCTGCTTTTCGCCTTTTTCGTTTGAGCGTATGTAGATCTTCCATATTACCTTAATTACATGACTATTTTTCCATTTCAAACACATTGTAGCTATAAGCAAGTCTTGTATTCTTGTATTTCAATTTGGTATAAAAAGTTTGTCTTCCAAATATTTTGACTTGTAAACAGTGTGTGTGTTTCGAGGGTTGTCAATTTCATACTTAAAAATTTGGTACCACCCTTTCCTCTAAAATTTAGCTATAAAAATACTATGCTCTGCATTTTCTTATTTTGAATAAGAGGGCAAAAGTGGGCTTTTTAATTTTTTAAAGAAAGTCTTGATAATACAAAAGCAAAATTAAGAACTATTTTTTTTTACTGACCAATGCTAATCGGGGGTGCACAAGAGGCCTTATGTCTTCGAATTCATAATAGAATTTCGTTTTATCCAATGAATACCTTATTGAATTCCGGGGTGGCTTGGACTTCTGCAAGGGTTTTGACTTTTTTTTTAACCCGTCTTGTCATCTTCGTCTGGAGATTTTTTGTAGTTAAAGTCCAGAGTTCTACACACTTCTATCTTGGTTTTGTAGTTTAACAAAACTTCAGATTTTAATGAGTCAATCCTGCTGGGAACTAGTTGTACATCCGACAATTTAAGGGGAGTTTGTGCTCGACTGGCATCCGCAAGAACCAAATGTTTTGAAATATCGAAACAGGCGATTCTGTTGAACTCATTCCTTTTGGTTTGAACAACTGCATTGAAGTATCGAGAATTCGTCCTACTATTACTACTACTGTTATTACCAACAGAAAAAGAACATTTAAAATGAGAATTGTTCAATTGTGAAAACAACGCTATGAAGAGCGACTCAAGGCCTTACAAATTTATTAATGTAATTAAAATGTAATTCCATAAAATGTACTAATTAATTAAACATGTAAAGTTATTTTAATTTATTAAAATGGTCCTTATGGGAAGTAAAAGAGTTGACATTTTTTCTTCGATCTCCATAAAACATAGCCTATATAAAGAATTGTTTTCTGTTATCTAATGATTTTACAATTACATACATGCCCTAAAACCACACCCAGTAAATTTAAAACAAGTATAAAATATGATACATTTTTGTCTCTGAGTACTATTTGATCCTTTGCGTATACAAAGTACGTGAGAATTCTGCAAGACTCCAAATATCTGGTTTGAAAACGTCTTATTTTGTGATCATGGCAGAGAAATTACTATACCTTTTGTAAGTACATGCTTTGTTTTGTTTTTTAAAACCAGATAGAAGATTTGATTGTGAAAATACTACCTCATTTTTGTGTTTGTGTATTTTTAGTTTGCTACTTATTACTATAATAAATTCACGCAAGTAGTTACATGTATTCCCTTTGCGACTTTAGAGATTAAAAATAAAATTGGTTGACGAAAGAATTTTTTTTTTATTCTCTTAAAAAAATTTCTTCACCTTAAAAAGCGAACAAGCAACTTCGTAATTGTTCTGTTTTTTTTCTCGGATATTATTAAAATTTATTTATTTCATTTAATATTTTTTCAGTTTATTATAATTTCCTACAAAATTTTTTTCTTAAAAAATTAGAGCAGATATTTTGAAGTATAGCAGATATTTTGAAATATGCATCTTTCTTTTATAATCTAGAGATGAGAATCACACATCTAGCCCATCAAGGTCATTTGATGACTTTGAAAAAGAATGCTTCACCTAGGAACAGACTGGGCACTTCCCATTTTGGAACCGGAGTATTCTCCGATTGACCCCTACTTTGCTCTTACTGGGGATGAAGGGACTACCGTGCAGATTAAACAGGAAAATATCCCAAGTCAGACCACCACATGTACACCTGTTCAGATCCAAACCATGGCATCCTCTTTTGCCCCTTCTACACAGACCACTATTTAAACTCAGATCGACAAAAGCTTAACAACCCCTAAGACGCAAGTCCAGTCTGAAGGCAGAACCAATAAAAGAAGACTGAGCGAAAATGAAGAGTCGATCTTGTTAACTCTGCTCAGGTAAGTTATATAAGAATTCTCATCTTTGCTATTTATGCTTAGTTCTATTCAAATAACTCGTCAGAGATATTTTTTTAAATTTCGTTATATAAAGTTATCACCTCATTGTTCATTGTTATCAAAAAATTAAAAGTTCCACATATTTCCCCATATTTCCCAATGTCAGTAAATTAATTCTTCTAAAACAGCAAAAATTGAATCATATTTTTTATTCGAAAAAAAAAAAAAAACAAGGGCGAAACTTCTATGCAAGTTCAAACCTAGCAAGTTCAAACCAGCATGCCATGGTGCAATCCATTTTGAAGGCATTTAGGTAAACACACTTTTTTAAACCGATATTGTAAATTAAGACAAGAGGCCCAAGGGCCACAGCGCTCAACTGAGCACATCAGACTTGAATTTACCCCCCCCCCCCTTCCAGGTGTTCATTATTTAAACAAACTAGAAACTACATTAACTGAGGATGATTCCATAAAAAATATCACTAATCATAGCTTTAAAGTACTTGAAAAGAAGATTTTAAAAGGTTTCCCTATATATTTCTATGTAAAATTTTGGCTTAGCCATTTTGGCCACACCCTAGCCACGAAGGGTCATGATTTGAACAAATTTGAATCTGCACTACCTGAGGATTCCTCATGAGTTTCATCTTTCCTGGCCCAGTGGTTCTTGAGAAGATTTACTGCTGTGCATGTGTACAAAATATTCTATTGTTAATATGAATTGTGAACAATGATGCCTTTATATACAAAGATAAAGGTACCCAAAACTAGGTCAAACATGTAAAATGATATAAACATAGGTAAACAAAAACATGCATCTAACATACTTATCGAGATAAACAATTCTACAAACCTACATGGATATTATGCAACACTGTGAGGATTTCTTAATGTAAAAGTATCAAAATAACTACTCGTAATACTGTGTGGCACATGTTCACAACCCTTGTAAACAGCATGTTTACATTCACAAACCGAAAGTACAAAATTTTTAATTTTTAGTTACCATGGCAATACTGTTCATCGAAATCAAAAACCGATACACAGGATTATGTATCTCAGTGTATTCCACTTGTGTGCCAAGTTATATTGAAATCCGACCAAAACTGTAGGAGGAGTAGCATTTTAAAAGAATTTCACAGAAATTTCTATATTTAGTAACCACGGCAACACCGTTCATCGAAATCAAAAACCGATACACAGAATTATGTATCTAAGTGTATTCTACTTGTGTGTCAAGTTATATTGAAATCAGACCAAAAGTAGGAGGAGTAGCATTTTAAAAGAATTTCACAGAAATTTCTATTTTTAGTAACCACGGCAACACTGTTCATCAAAATCAAAAACCGATACACAGAGTTATGTATCTTAGTGTATTCTACTTATGTGCCAAGTTATACTGAAATCAGACAAAAGCTGTAGAAGGAGTAGCATTTTGAAAAATTGTTTACAGACAGACAGACGGACGGACGCTGGACGCATTTCTATCGCATAAGCTCGGCAGGAGATGCTCACTCCTCCATGGCACCTGATCCCACCTCTGATGTTTCGGAGGTCCGTGTTTGCTCTGCTCTTTTTAGGTCACCTGAGTAAACTCAGGTGACCTATTGCTATCTGTTTTCGTCCGTCGCCGTACGTCGTACGTCGTTCGTAAACTTTTGAACATTTTCAGCTTCTTCTCTGCAACCGCTGAACCAATTTCAACCAAATTTGGCACAAAGCATCTATGGCTAAAGGGGAACAAAAATTGTGAATTTCATGATCCCTGCCCCCCTGGGGCCTGAGGGGTGGGGCCAAAACCACTAAAATTAATGCAATCTTTAAAAATCTTCTTCTTTACTCCTGGACATCAAGCAGTCAAACTGTTTGCATGATTGTAATCAGCATTGAGTCCTCTACCAAAATTGTGAAATTCATGGCCCTGGGGTCAGGGGTTCTAGTGCTAGGGCGGGGCTAAATAAGTATACAGTGAAAATGCATTATTTCTTTGAAAATCTTCTTCTCTACTCCTGGGTGTTAAATAAATGAACTAAGTACATAGTTATGATAAGCAAGAGTGCCTCTACCAAAATTGTGAATTTTATGGCCCCAGGGTCAGGGGTTCTGGTGATAGGGCGGGGCTCTATTGATTATATATAATGAAAATACATGAATTCTTTGAAAATCTTCTACTCTGCTCCTAGGTATTGAATGAACTAACTAAGTGCATAGTTATGATGAGCATGAGTGCCTCAACCAAAATTGTGAATTTTATGGCCTCAGGGTCCAGGGTTCTGGTGTTAGGGTGGGGCTCCATAGATTATATAGTAAAAATACATGAATCTTTGAAAATCTTCTACTCTGCTCGTAGGTATTAAATAAACTAACTAAGTGCATAGTTATGATGAGCAAGAGTGCCTCTACCAAAATTGTGAATTTTATGGCCCCAGGGTCAAGGGTTCTGGTTTTGGGGAGGGTGGGGGGGGCTCTGTTGATTATATATTGAAAAAACATGAATTCTTTGAAAATCTTCTACTCTGCTCCTAGGAATTTAAAAATAAACTAAGTACATAGTTATGATGAGCAAGAATGCCTCTTTTAAAATTATGAATTTTATGGCCCCCGGGTCAGGGGTTCTGGTGTTAGGGGGGCGGGGCTCTATTGATTATACAGTGAAAATACATTGAATCTTGAAAATGTTATTCTCTGTCTCTGGTTATGAAGCAGATGAACTACCTTTATAGTTATGATGAACAAGGGCCCTAATCTTGCAGACTTGTGAATTTCAAGGCCCCAGGGTTAGGGGTGGGTTGGGGGCCCTACTTTTATACTGAAAATGAATTTATTGTTTGAAATCTGCTCTTTTGTATTTATAAAACATTTATTTTTTTTTATATTAAGGGTGCCTTTTTAAAATTTGTGCAACGTGTGGACCTAGGGCCAGGGGTTTATGTCACAGTGTTAGGGGCACTACTGATTAGTTGGAATGCATTTTTGTTCCCCTACCCTGTGTATGGGTATTCAGTAACCAAGCTAAGCAACTGCTAAGTGTATTGTTTTGATGATCAATGGTGCCTCTTTCAAAATTGTGAATGTCATATAGCATCTGGCTAAAAACATCAGTCAAATTAAATAACTGCAAAGTTGTTGCATAATGCTCAGGTGACCTATAAGGCCCGTGGGCCTCTTGTTTTTTTGTATATTTCTTTAATGGACGTTGAGATTGAATACTGTTCGTTATTTCCATATCCTTCTTGTACTGATCCATTTGAAATTTTCTTTTCACCATACGGATGTCACGAAAACTACGGCTGGAGGTAATGAAATCAAGGAAAGCATCAAGGTTATCTGGATCCATTCTTTGTCTGTTAATTTTCTTGTCTGGAATGGAAAGTGCAGCACCAAGTTTCTTCGAATGATTAAGGGCAGCATAATATCTGTGAGGTGTAATTTCGGGAATCATTGCAAGAACAGCTATGATAAGCCTGTCAGAGAACTTAAAACCACGATAAATTTTATATAATACACTAACCTGAACTCAAAAAATTCTTAAAGGAAGATATAGTAACTGATAACATTGTGTTGAACACATCTAGGGCTTCCGAGGGAAGCCTTCATGTAAGTGTTATGTGACCCTCAGAATCACGTGATCAGATATTTATATACTTTATTAAACTCCACATAAATCGCCCTGGCACAAGTGAAAGATGAGGATGAATCCTTAAATACAAGGCCTTATTAAAACAGCATAAGTTATCGTACATGAAAAGTGCTGGGGGAAGATATGAATTGTACACTTCAACCACATTTTATCGAAAAGCGCAGCTCTTGTTGCTATCTGAAGGTGTTTTCCATGAACATTCGAAAATCATATCGAATTTCAAAATATATTACTTTCCCCCAGCAATATCCATGTTCCTGGATACCTGAACTTACTTTTACACATTTTCCGTATGTCATTCAACCCCATCTTTCAATTGGGCCGAGCGTTTAAACACACGACATCTAATTTTCTCCATTTCACTTTCAGATATAAAACGCTCAAGTGATGCAGAAGAAGGGGACGCAACCCAAGATTATCAAAGCTTCACAAGGGCGCCGCATTTAAATGTATACAATGAATTTATCACATTAAAAAATAAAATTAAATTATTTCTTGGTCTTCTTTTCAATAATTATTTGTAAAATGACATATCTATTATTTCAATGAATTTATTAAATTAATACACAACAAGTACTTCACACTGAAGGACATTCCAAATGTACAGAATGTATTGACTATATTATGCTGATGCATATCAAATTACTTCCAATATTATTATACTTGTAAATCTACACAAAATATCTTTCCAAGTGAATATTTTAATACTCATTAAAATTCAGTGAATTTAACGATAATATGCATCACTTAATTTATGCATCACCAGAGTCCTTGGTTGTAGATAGCCGTTGGAGACAGACCCTTTAAAAAACTGCATGTAACTGCAGTTGTAGTTGATGAATTCCATACAGTGGCCACCTGGCAAGTCTATTTATTTTAAATAAAATAAAATTTTTATAATTAGGATAAGGAGGAGTAAAAGCATTGATGTTTTAGTTTGGTAAAATTTAGGTTTTCCTAAGCCTCAGAAAATCTATTCCTCTTAAAAATTAAATTTAATTTTCATGTTCATATGAACACTAGCAAGTATAAAAAATAAGGAAATTCTGTAATTAAAACATTTAAAAACTCTTATTTCAAATTTAGGGGTGGTCTAGAAGCAGAAAAAGACGAAAAGGTCTTCAAGAGGTGGTTTCGACACATTGGATAAATACGGTCATATTTTCCGGAGGCATCTGTTCTGGAACTAAGTGCTACCTGTACGAACACAATTAAGAAAAGGGTCACATAAGTTCTGGGATTAAAGGAGTATGAGTATATCACAGTTTCCAGAAACCAAGAAAACATAAAATATATTGTGAAAAAGGTGGGGCAGAATATTGAGTCTTCATTGGTATGGATCCGGACGCCATTTCTGAGATGGAGAACTTTCCCCGAACAATAATATATTGTAAATCAATAAAAGACGTTGGACAAATTTACAATTTTCTTGCAACTGAATTGTCTAATATTCACAATATCAATGAAATGATAGAAATGTTTCATTCAGAAACTTCTGAAGAAAAGAAAAAAAACTACAATTGAAAATTTAACAAAGGAGAGTCAATTGCGGGTTGTTGTTGCCACCAGTATATTAGGAATGGGAGTAAATGTATCATCGTGCCACAATGTTATTATACATGGGCCTGCCAAAAGTTTGATAGATTTCATCCAGGAAACTGGGCGAGTTGGACGAGATCGGCAACATTCATGTGCCCTTTTATTGTATTACGGACAGCAATTGCGAAATGTTGACCAGGATGTAAAAAAAAATATATAACATATATAACATCAACAGAGTGCAGAAGAAGAATTCAATTACTTAAAACATTTTTATCAGACAAAGAATTAAAATCTGCGCAAAATACTGGAAAACATACTTGTTGTGACATATGTGAAACAGTTTGTTCATGCAATTCCTGTTCTCTAACAGTATTGGAGAAAGCAGTAAGAAATCTGTCTTATGACAGAGTTGAAGACACATTTGATTCCTCCAGTGACAGTGATACTTTGTCATATGAGTATGAATCAGGTGATGATGACCTTACTGAAATGAATTAAATGATGCATTTCTGAACTCTGTGTTTGTTTACTTTGTAGAATGGATCTAGCACATTCTACATTTTTGTTTTGCTTAAGGTAATTCCACACTCCTATGATGTCATAGGTTTTTGCAAAAACTGTAATTAGTTTAAATTTATACCTTATAGAGAAATATCTCTTGGAAGAATGCTTTACAATAGGTGTAATGATAAATATTGTTTAGTTAAATAATTCAAAAAATGCATATTTTCTATATTTAATCAATTATTCAATCTTTAAATAATGTTTACAAGGGCAATAACTCCTTCTAAGGTCTCTTCATTCAGGCATTTGCTTTTCTGTAAAATAGTTTACCTGATATTCACAATTCAAAAGTATCTTTTAGGTAGGAAGTATATAGGATCAGCCAGCATCAGAATTATGCATATTAACCAGTTTTTACATATTTTTCTCAATACTTTTAACAAAAAATGTACAATTTTTTGATGTTGACATACAGTTCTGTTTATTTATGTTTTGCATCTTAAATACATTTTGCATCTTAATTACATTTTTTGCAATAAATGGAAAGTTTTAAGTATATTGAATGAAAAAATATGCAGTTTTTGTACTTTGAACCCATAAAATTGTGAGTGTGGAAATTCCTTAAATTCCTGTTATATCTTTGGTATTTATTTAGAACCGGTACATTTATAGTCATTAAGGTCATACGACAAGTTCCTCAAATTTATATAATCTATATATAATTTTTTCTTAGAATTCGTGTTTGAAGTAAAGGTACTTTAACAAGTTTCCTCACAAAAAATTAGGGTACCTTACCAGGCATTTGAACAAGCTACCACAGGGTCATATTTCTTATCTCACCCTTATAAATAATATTCTGAATGTCCTTTTTCATAATTTTTGGCGTACTTATATTTAAAAACATTCTAAAAACAATGTAGAAATAAGAAGAAAATGACAAATACGAATAATTTTTGATATAATACCAAGAATTACAAAAGATGTATTTGAAGATCGTGTCGTCTGACCTTAATGCATTAAACGTTGATAAGCTAAAATAAAAGGTGTGTAGGATGTGTGCTGGATCTCTCCCCTTTTTTAGGTCACCAGTCCCTGAGATCATGCAACATCTTAAGCTTGAGTCAAAATTTTTTATGTACTAAACCCTTGTAGAATTCAAGCATACCAAAATCCAAATATTTTCCAATATTGTTCCACAAAAGTTTTCTTATCTGCAAATTTCGAGATAAATTCAACATCAAATCAGGATTTTATAGTGGATTAATATTTTGACTTAAGTTCAAGTTCGTTTCATGATCCTGGGACCAGAGTCACTCAGGTAACCTTTTACTATCTGTTTCCGTCTGTCGTCATAAACTTTAAACTTTAGCTGCTTCTCTGGAACCAGGGAACCAATGTCAATCAAATTTGGCCTCTGGTTTAAAACACAATTCAAAAATAATGGTTGGAAATTTGTTAAATGATGCTCAAGTGACCTATAAGGCCCATGGGCCTCTTGTTTAAGTAAGATGAACAAGTTCTTAAGATATCCATATTTATTCTATCCAATTGTAAGAATAAAAATTGAGCATGTTGCGTAACATGATTGCATATGATTTTTTTTTACCAAAAACAAATATACTCCATTATGCTATTTTACAATATTTATACTTAATACATTGTACATGTTAAAATCTTTCAACCACTTTTCATTTGAATGCAGCTTACAAGAAAGGTGAAATAAATCTAAAGTAAGTCTCAGGAAAAAAAATCCTAAAATGTATTATTAAAGCCTAACATAATGATAATTATAATTTTCTGTTCCTTAAGGATGTACAACACACCTACCCCCAAAAATTCCTGTCGTTTAATTTTCGTTATTTTTATATATTCAGTACATGACTATACAGTACCCGCATCGTTATTCTTTACAGGATACATGATACGATAGGATACACGCACGATACGATAGGATACACGCACGATACGATAGGATTCACGCACGATAGGACAGGATACACGCACGATAGGATAAACGCAAAACACGATAAACGCAAAACACGATACACGCAAAACACGATAAACGCAAAACACGATAGACCTGATAAACGATCTACACGATAGGATAAACGCAAAACCTGATAGGATTGTTTCAAAATGCGGAACGTTTTTTGACAAGACGAAAAGATTATTTTGAATTAAATCTAAAGATTACAGATTATTTAATTTAAATCATATTTTAATTTCAATACTCGCAGAGCTTCAAATCTAAACTATAAAGTACATTTAATTATTATAAAAAGGACCTGAGATCTCTGTATTTATTTTACTAAAGTTGTTTATTTATATATGTAAAAAATTGACAGTGATTAAATGATTTTTTATGAAATGGAGACTGTATTTTTTTTTTTTATTTCTTCCCAAGTGTGTGAATTTTGAAACTCTATAAACAGATATATTATTTATGAAAAATATTCATTTTAATTTTCTATCTAATAAATTTATCTACAAGTACCAAGTTATTTCACGGAAGAAATTTACGCAATAAATAAAAAATTTGTATTTACAGTGTAATGTCTAAAGCTTACAATCTGCAATGTATCCAAAAATCACAATTAAATACTAGTATTGATATCTTAGAAAATAATACAAGTAGATGACTGGCCGAAAGAAAGGTTTAAAGAAAACGGCTTTAACAAAATTAATAAATTTAACATGATAGATCTATCAAGAAAGAAACAGTTCAAGAAAATTAAATTTTCTGAATAGAAATCTAAATAATTATTAAAATTATGCATGGCGATCTGCATTAATACATGCAAACTGTGTCATGAGAATATGAATCTGCTACAACTGCACATGTACGCTTACGCTTAGCTCTGACTTATGTACATGTAAACATTTTACATTACAGATACTTAAAATCTCGTATTTATTAACGAACATTGAATGGTTAAATACTTTCTTCTTAACAATACAAAACAGAAAAATTAATTAACAAATATCAAAAGAGTGAAATGCGACTTTTTCGACTAAATAATTATAAATCATTGCTATTAAACTCTGTATGTACTGTTTCTAATAATAACAAAAATAGGTTAATTCGGCAAATGAATTTTTAAACCTTAAAAATCATTTTACATTGACCCGGTAATCTCATATTAGGCATATTCGAAGGGCGGTATTTTGAAAGTCGGCATCCAATTTTAAATTAGATAAACAATATTTAACCAAATAGCAAAATATAATATTGAATTCCTAAATAAAATTATATACGTATGGAATAAAATCGATTAATACTATAAATTGATTCTGTGTATTTATTAGTCTTGCATGGTCACGGCGGATAAGACGACTCCCTTTGTTTTATTTTTATAGTAAGATACCGTTAAAAAAATATTGCGAGCTAATTTTCATAGTTTAGAATGTTAGAACAATTTCATCCGTTTCTTCGATCAATGATATTGTTTCCTAGAATTAATTTTGTCCGTTTTACGTAGAAAACCCGATAACCCGAAAGTGCACGTACCTTAAGTGCAGTATATTTTTTTTTTAATGTTTTTTAAAAGACGTACATGTATTTACATAAATATAATGGAAACATTGTACGAAATGAAAAAGAATCAACGGAGTGAGTTTAGGGACTTCATTTCATTAAATTGATTTATTTGAATTTTTATTTAAGATTCAAGATGATTTTTTAATCCATAAATTGTACAATTATTTAATGTATTTTGATTTAAATCTTTGATAAATTTGTTCGAACAAGTTGGGAACAAAATTCCGAGTTGACTGGACACCCAGTACAGGTATGTTGACGGTGATCACACACACACGGGCCGAGTTGTCAGTTAGGGGAGAAGGGGGAGGGGGCGGTTGACCGCACAGGAAGACAGTGTGCTAATTAGAGGGCTACACATACGTGTCAGTTTTCTTGTAAGGAAAGGTCTTCGATTTATTTTGATTTTTGGCATCCCGATGGATTATATTTTGAGTTTATTTCCACGCCAAAAAGGTAAGCTGTTAAAAAAACTTCATGTTTTCCCCTGTACATGTATATATTATTTTTATGTTATCTAATGCCAAATAAAATTAATGAAAATCTCTTATTTTATAGTAACAGCAATTGTGCGATAAATTGGGTAGAATATTTTCATTGATTATATTTTATAATTTTTATTTCTTCTATTAATTTAAGCAGGGACCTATATACTAACTTCAGACAGGGGGTCGATCACTTTGTTATATGAAACTACTAATACACATGATCTTCTGAACATCAGATTTGTAAGATGGGATGTTGTGAAAGCCTTTCCGTTTGTGAATATCACTGATCATGTCCAGATTTTTTACTGCTTTGATAAAAAGTGGAAACTGTTTTGAATGTGCTATAATGCTTTCTTTCGACTGAAATCCAGAACAGGTGTTCTTTGTGTCTCTATTGACTAGTTCTACATACTCATCAAGGGCCATGTTAGAGTTTTTTCCACCAGATAAATTTATGAATCTATTTGCAATTAGTCTCTCTGTTTGAATAGAAGGCAAGGTTCCTGAAACCAGAGAAGTTAAATGAATGCTTCCAATGAGATATTTTGTCTTGTGCGTTTTGTTGTACAATGGGGTCTCATATTTAGCGGAGCGAACAGATCGGTTGCCATCTGCCATGTCCACTGCAGAATCGAGATTCCTGTGTAATGCTTCAAGGCAAAAAAGTGCTAGTAAATAATCATGCAGTTCATCTTGCTTAAGGCTTGAAGCAGTACTCTTTCTTTCAGATAGTTTGGAATGGCCATGAATTTCTTTTTCTTGTGATTCCGCACTTCTAAGGTGACTGTAAGTTTTTCCATAGTAATGGCAGGAAATTCGTCCATCTTGAAAATTTGCAAACCAGTAATTTTCTTCATGATCTGGATCAGTCAATATTTGTCTTAAGTATTCAAACAAATCATCATCTCCAAAAAACCATTTCTTTACAATTCGTTCACAAATGTTATTTTATAGCCACTGGATTTTTTGGTCTTTATTCCATGTGCAAAATTCATCAGGTAATATTTACATTTGCTGTGTTTTTCTAGTTCAATTACTGTGAAATTGATTTGAAAACCAATTTCGTGTATACTCACGCGTAGAAATATACACGGAGAAACGTGCGTTAACATGACGTCACAATGAGTCTGCAGCGACGATAGTAAAAACGCAACGATATAGGGCAGCGAGAAATTCAAATATTTAGCATATTTTAGTTGCTTTCAAACATGTAAAATGTTAATATAAGGAATGTTTTTCATCTTAGTGTGATTTATTGGTGTGAGAATCACACAGACTTGCACATAGGCATATTTTTCATGAAGCGTTGGCGCGCTTCAGGAAATATGCCTATGTGACAAGTCTGTGTGATTCACACACCAACTCACACAAAACTGAAAAACATTCCTTAAATGATACACGCTCTTCTGAGTTGTGAATCCCTAGCTCTTGTAAAAATAATACACAGCACATAGTATCAAATACAGTGCGATACAGCATTTTATATCCCCTGTAAGAATTTTTAACTTTTCCTTTGACATTGCGTGCATTTAAAATGTTCTTGTAATAGTACATTGTCCCACGGTCACTCGCTGATTGTGTGCTACATATTTGCATCACTATTGCCTGCAAATTTTAGAAATAAAAATTATATAAATGTCTTGGCTGTTTCTTTCAAAGCATCTACTTTACATGTTTAAATTATAAACAACCTGTGGTATTTTTCATCAAAAGAATCATGAGCATTTACATTTTGTATTCCTTTAAAACATGATATTGAAATGTTACCTCAAGGCAGTTCATTAGGCGGTGGAAATCTTCAATTTTAGAAATGAATCCTTCCAATTTTTCTAAGGCAGTTTCATTATTTGTCATGGCTTCTTGGGCACTCTGTATTCTTTCATCTGTTAATCTGTCTCCTATAGGAGATGATTTAATAAATATCAGCATTCCATTAATACTTTAAAGCATTACCAAAGAATGCTGTTATAATATTGTACCATTGTATTGATTTATTTTAGCAGAGGAGGATGTGTTTCATTGACTTTCTATAACTTAGTTTAATCACCAAAATGTTAAAAATTTAAAGCAGATTTTAAAGCATTCAAAACCAATCTTGACAGACGAATGTCATTTTACCTGTACAAAACTTAAAATAATTTTTTTCTGCTTATTTACATCAAACTTGTATAAATAACTCATAAATGTAAATACAATAAATGTGGATAATTTGTTCCAAGACGTTTTAGTACATTCCTTTTTAAATATATTCTAAATTACCTCCAAAGAACACTTCTTCCATAATTTCTCCTGCATCACCTGTGGGTACATACTTCTTTGATAGCTCTTTTAGTAGTCTGATAACATCCTGAGTGACAATTTCATAGCTATCAAATAGTCCCAAAGGATACTGTGCAAAGAACATGTACATGTATTAAAGTTATGCTTTTTCTATAGAAAATATGACATAAAATACATATAATCCATACATAAAGTCTTACCTGTTCTGTTTTTATTCCTGAGTAATTGCTGTATTTGTGTTGCAAATGCTTAGGGTAAATTGATACAAAACTGTCATTCATCTGGTCAATATTAGCAATGACTGAACTTGCAACAAGGAAAGTAAGCTCATGGAAAAGAATATCCTCTTAAAGATAGTACATAAAAATGTTTGACAAATCCACATTAAACCTACATTGATATTTAAAGGGTCGACATCTCCAACTGCTCAATCAACATTGTTACAACAAAGGTCGACAGATCGACAACTCTTACCAGGGATGGGGTAATGGTAATGTGTAATGGTAATTGACTGTAAATAATTACAAATCTCGATGTAATTGAAAGTAATGTGTAATTGACCACATTTTCAATTACAGGTAATGGTAATTTAATTAACTACTTTCCAAAAAAGCATGTTATTCACAATTACTTTTCAATTACATTAAATTACACTGGTTTTAAATAAATAAAAGATAGTCTCCTTTCCCTCAAATTCATAAACATTATTTTTGAAAGGTAAACAACTTATATTTTGGACCAAAAATTTTAAAAGTAAAATTTCTTGAAAAAAAACTTCCCTTTTTATGTCAATGTTGTTTAAATACAATGCCCCTTTTCATTAAAAAAAAATTAATTCAAATTAATCTTTATAAAGTTTACAAATAAAGTTTATATATTGATTTTTTTAGTTAATTAATCCATATAAAAATAAGAAGTCCAATGGCTTTTAATCCTTTTGTTGGCCATATCTTCAGTTTGTGTTGAAAGTTATTAACAGGTGCTTATTAGTGTCTTGAGGTCATATACTTATTCCGAAATAAACATTTTTCTCATCTTTGAATTTGTTGGTGTTTTTATAGTCATACTCTTTGACATTTAATTGTAGTATGGCACAGAATAAGTCAAATACCCACTTTTTGAGAGTAACCTATGATGTTGAACTAAGGAAATATAAGGCAACTTAGAGCATCAAAAGTACATTTAGCATCTATCACATGTTAATCGGAAATTTTGAAAATAATTCCAAAATTTAAACACATGAATTATGGTAAAATCATCTTTAAACTTTTTCTAGTCAGTATCTACATGTATGCATTTTTCTCACAAATACCCCAGTGGAAAGAATATTCAGCATGGCAGGAAAATCCTCAAATTGATCGAATATATATTAGGTTAGGGGACACAGTATTTGAAAAATGTATGTAGCTTTTAATAATATTATTGGAAAAAATGTTGTAAAATAATCTGTTATAAATGTAAATGAATATACATGACTATTAGCTTTTATTCGTGTATAAATGTAATTTGTAATTTAATAAATTACATTTGCAAAGTAATTGTAATTTAATTAATTACATTTCATAATCCATGTAATGGTATTTAATTGAAGGTTTTGGGAAAGTAATTGTAATTGAATGAATTACTTTCCTATGTAATTGACCCCATCCCTGACCATTACTGGTTAACCATCAATGTCACTACAAAGGTCGAAACCTCTACCTGTCAACCCGTCTACCTGTCAACCCATCTACCTGCCGACCCGTCTACCCGTTGACCTGTCTACCTATCAACCAGTCTTCCAGTCGACTTCTCAGCCCGTCTACCTGTCAACCAATTGACCTGTCAACCTGTCAACCCGTCGATATGTCAATTGCAAATCTGCTGGAAAAAATCTAATTTCCTTTATCATTATCCAACAATGCGCATTAATTCGAATTTGGTGCATGAAAATATTCCACTGAAACTAAATCGTAGTTGAGCCGAAATTTTAAGATATGCAATGTTTGCATTGACAAATTTACAAGGACATCTCATGGATTGATGGATTGATATTGCGAAAATAGTGTATGTGCAAAACTTAGAAAAATAAAGTTACTGAATCATGAACAATGTTCTATTAATTAGTGCATTTATTTAATGCATAATACGTTTCAGGTTCTCAATGATTTAAAGTTCATGGAATTCTGCATTTGTTTCAGTCTGGAAAGGTTAACTTGCAAGGCCTTCGACTTTTACAAATGAAAATTCAATACATTTTTCGGTGAAAAGTTCAGCACCAGTGCAGAATCTCACGAAGCGTTTCAGCACTTCAGAATCCATTTCCCTTATGAAGCGTTTCAAGTGATTAGGAATCAACTCTCTTTAAAATGACTACAACTGTGTCCTGTGGCAAATGCATGTTTTTTAAGATGGGACTCTAGTAGTCAATAACAAACATTGCAGTTTGCAGTAACTCCTTGTGCGTCATTTACCGTAGAATGCGCTCCTTGTTCGCCTGCCTTGGTACTCGTTTAAGTTCATGCTGGGTAAATCAACGTCTGAATGGTCCACAGAATTCACATCCTTTAATGCAGCTTGAAGCGTTTCTGCGTCGTTTGTAGGTATATATTGCATGAATACATCTAAAAATGCATCTTGAATGTTCCAAACAAGCAATACTGCATGAAAACAGGGGATTTGTAACGGAAAATAACTGACAGTTTTCCATCCAAAAACAATAATTCTTGCCACAGATTTCCATTTACCAAAATCATGCCTCAAACATGGGATTTTATTCTCAATGCCATGTGTACATTCCGTATAAAAAGAACTCCAAAATTCAGCTTATACATCCCTGGCTACTCCACCAGCATCCTCGGACACTTCCATTTCACCGTTTGGCATATTATCATTGAAGGTTTGATGACACTGTTTGTCGTGTACCCCTCTATTCTTCAATCTTTCTCTCATGACCTGACCAGGTAATTTCAAAAGATGTTCCGTTATTGGAATATTTACTGTGATGTTATTTTCAACGTTTGGATTGTTAGTTTCGGACTCTTTTAAAAGGTTCGACCTTTCCTATATGATATCAAATAAATCAGGTAAATTGTCATCATCTGATTTTCTTCAATTCTTGCTATTTTTATAGCATCAGTGAGTATGTTAGTTGGGAAGGATATGGAAATAACGAACAGTATTCAATCTCAACGTCCATTAAACAAATATACAAAATAAGAGCAGAGCAGAGCAGAGCAAACACGGACCACCGAAACATCAGAGGTGGGCTAAGACTTGGGAGCGAGTCAGTGTCCACATCACTAGTATCACGTACATGATGTTGGCCTACGATGTTATCTTCGTTCTCCACTGAAGCTAGATAGAATCTAAGCATGTGCAATTTGGTGTCTTCATACATCTGCCCAACTGTTGACTGTTCGTCCATAATTCTGTCTTGATAATGCCACGCATCAATTTCGAATTCCTCCTGTTTGCCTTACGATGACTCCCCATTTGAAAAAAATAGTGCTTTCCCCATTTGTGGCAGATCTTTTTTTTTGTTGCATCTTTGTTTAGTGTCAGTTTTCTCGTACCGCCTCCCTTCTTGCTCCTAATCTGAACACTTTTCCTTTTCGAATTGTGCATCCATCCTTATTCAATTCTTCGTCTCTATTTTTCGGCATTGTTTTTGTCGAATCGTCTGTTTTATTCCCTCTTTTCTTTTTCTGTATTACTTTCGATATCTTTCTCCTATTGATGTTGTCTTGTTTCCAACCTTTCACGGTGGACTTGCACGTTTATCTCTTTTTGTCGACGACACACGATCACTGAGGTATCTTTTTTCTCTAAGTCCTTCCCTACGTAAAGAAAATATTTGTAGAGTTCCTCGTCTGTCATCAATGTTCCAAGATCTGGTCCTATCTAGATCACTAGCCTTTGCATTGCGTATAATGGAACATTCCTTACATTCTGTAAATGTGGTTTTCTGCAAAGTAATTGGAATAATTTAATGGGAACTATAAGAATGCATGCTCTTTAATAAAATGTATTATGGATAATTATACCCCCGCAAACGAAGTTTAGGGGGGTAAATTAGAATCACCATGTCCGTCTGTCTGTCCGTCTGTCTGTAGACAAGATTTTGTCCGTACCATTTCTCAGAAACTGTTGGATGGATTTGTCTGAAAATTTATACACTTATTATTCACCATATAAAGGTGTGCACCTGGGATTTTCATCATGATTGGATGATTTTTCTGCATTTTACAGGCATTTTTTCTTTTTATGTTCCCCAAACGGAGTTTGGGAACATATTGTTTTTACTCTGTTTCTTATTATGGGAACATATTGTTTTTACTTTTTTTTCTGAATTTTCTTCTCCGGTACTTTTTTTGTCCGCGAGTGTTCTCGTAAACTACTCATCCGATCTAGGTGAAACCTTTTTAGGGTCACTAGGTATGTTATGTAGATGTGCGGAACGAAGGTCATTTTGCGCGCACGTGCGTGCATGTGCGCACACGTGTAACGCGTGAAATGACCAATATGATAGATATAGCCGTAACCTTTTAGATTTTTGATGAAATACTTTGAAACTCATAATATAAGGATATAATAGTAGTAAAGACATGATGACATGGTCAAAATAGCAAGATCTCACGCGCATGTACGTGCGCTTCGTTCCGATTGGCTGAAACTAAAGTCTTTATATCTTTTTTTGTTTTCTGACAAAATCCTTTGAAATTTTGAACATAGTCATACATTATGAATATCTACAGCATGATATATAAGAATAATCATGAATGCACGCACATGCACGTGTGCTGCAATCTGATTGGCTAAAAGTTTAAATGCCTAAAACTTTCTTAGTTCTCAATAATACAGGGTGAAATTTCGAATATGAATAGATATAATGAATGCCTACATTATTCTACCACCAAAAGTAAATTCAAGGACGTCATGCACATGCGCGCACACACAATGCGTTAAACGACAGTATACTTAAGTCTTTTGATGTTCATGCAGAATTAAGAACTTCTAAATGTAAAGACATGTAACATACTGAAGAAGATCTTTTTACCCTTGACTTTGATACTTAGGTCAAGGTCACTAGTAACCTGAATAAAATTTTGATTTTTGCTATTTACCAAAATGACATTTACCTATTATTTTGAAATCGACCTTAACCTTTGACCTTAACCCAAGGGTAGAAAGAAACCCCCCCCCCCACACACACACACACAAAGTAGAGAATCGCTGTAAAGCTCAAATTACACCTCGGACCCACATAACATCTCAAGGAAACCGCAGAAAAGAGCTCGAAGAAAGAGTGTTAAAATATTTAATGTGAGTTTCCAAAGTATATAGAAATTATTAATTTAATTAATTACAAATCCTGTCGTGTTTGAAATTAAAGTACAGATGAACAAAGTTGGTATATAAGCCTTCAATTTTTACATGTATTTATTCGGATGTCGTTAATAGCATTCAATTCTACTGATTTGAAACAATATTTTAATACCAAGCATCCTTTGTTTATTTAATCTTTGAAATTTAATTGATTTCTTTTTTTTCAGAATTACGCAATCCCCAGAAATTCAAAATCAATATACATGTACGCTCCTTCGTTAAAAAAATATCAGGTATTTGCATTCATGAAAAATATATTAAGAAGAAGGTCTTAAAGAATATTGGTCACATTAGCTGATACGAATGTCTTTATAAATATCTATTGTAAACCCCAGAAAGTAGCCTCCTATGCATTGGAAAAAATAAATAGTTCCGGTCAAAAACCTTTACATGTATATATTTATTTACATAGTATATAAAATTTACTAAGCACAGGTACCAGAGTTGTCAAAATGACCAGAGAGGAGATATATAAAAAAATCTGAACAGATTAAAGGAAAATCCCTTTTCTATGCATGGAACTAAAATTGACTAAGTTCATTTTGATTGGTTAGCCATCTGCGTGATATCCTTAGTCGACTTTAACACTGCCTTGTCGTCGGAATAAAACCAACTTTGAGCTCGAGCTTAAAATCATTAGAGAATTTAAATGTGAATAGGTATTTAAAAAAATGATATATACTTGAAATGTGGTAACTTTATATCTGTATTTTTTCTATTATTCGCGGGATAGAAAGATGTGTTAATCGCTTAACCAACATGCCATGATCATCTTGCATATGCATGTACATGTACACGTACGTGTGCGCCCATGCAAAACGTTAAACGATATATAGTTGATATCATTGTAACTTTTATATCTTTCAATGAAATCCTTATATACTTAGTATATTTATAAAAGGTCTTACAGGAAAAGCTATGGCACGAAAAGGGACATGGGGAGCGTTTGGGGAACATCTGTAACGGTCCCCGTTACAATTAGCCCTAGTTATTAAGGTCTTCCGTCTTCACGGAAGACCTTATAGTGATTGTATTGTTTCTTATTATTATTATTATTATTCTTTTTTTGACAAAATTTTGTGCACGCGATTTCTCGAAAACTATTCAGCGTTTTTCAACGAAACTTTCACAAAAAATGCGTCATTATATGAAGTTGTGCAGTCTATAACTTTTTTTGGAAAATTCGCTTCCGGTGCCAAGTTATGGACAATTTTCTGATTTTAAAATGCGATTTTGTCGCGCACTTTTATCGAAAATGGCTAAAGATATGAACTGGAGACTTATTCGAGACGATAGCTCGTGACTTTCTGGTTTGCAGAATCACCTTTTTGTGCGTCGTCAGTACTTCCGGTTTTTGCGAGATGCGAATTATAAAAATCGTATTTTTCTAACTTTTTTCTTTTTCAGTATTTTTCGTTTATTTTTAGTATGTTAATTGAAAGCTTTCTTATAATGCTTACTATATAATTTGTTTGAATGTTGATAAATCTAAAGTCTAGATATAAGCATTCAAATATCTGAAGCGGGTCCAAAATGGTGGCTGTCTCTGTCAACGCCGACATTACGCAATAGTGGTTTACGGAGGCAGCTGAGCGTTTGCTTTAACGAAAGTAACATAAGAATAAATGAAATGTAAAGGAATACTTGGATTGTCACGTCGTAGTTTCGTTGCAGTTCTGTGTCAAACTAACGTCTTCTATAATTGGTTTTGGCTGGTTTTCAAAGTAGAAAAAGAAAAGACTAAATGTGCAAATGAAATTCGATAAGAAATATCTTTTGTGCATCACGGAAAAACAGATCTTAAATCATGCTTATAAGTAATACTTTCTCAAAAAAGAATATCAATTAATATTGTCAGTATAAATCTTAACCACTGTTTTTCCTGTGCACACTTGTGTCATATTAAACTAATAAATAAGACAAAAATAAGATTGCTTCATGGAGTTTATTTTAGAATTCTTGTCTCAAAGACCTGATTCAAGTTACTGAGCATAAAAGATATCTGATTCCTTGACCATCGAAGGGCGAGCCATGTTTTCGCGCGAAACGTTTCAACCTTTTTCGATTAACTAATCGGGATAGTTCACTTTTGGGATAAACAGGAAATTGAAAAAATTCAAACCGTTTCACCGCTTTAGTGTTACATGCATATATACAATATGGAATTTTTAAAATGTGTTTAACATACTTTTTAAATCTCCAATCTTAGGCTATAAGAACATCCTTTTTTTAATTTCATTGAAGCTATCACACCTGATTAATAGAACATTCCAAAGAAAAGGTGCGAAGATTAACTCGTGGCGTTTGGCGCTAAATTTTGAATAGTGACCCGCCTGTGATAATTTTAGAGAGAAGCACTGTTTCCTGAATATATTATACAAGTAGATTAGAGTAGAGGTCACAATATTAAGAGCGTTGGAATTTCATGCTGGCGACTTGCGTTCAATCCCCTTGTGTGCAATTTTTTGTTGCTTTTTTTTTTTTACATTTTCAGCTCCATTTTACGTTTTCTTTCCAATCGGACGGAAGACCTCTCGTTGCTCGCAACGAGTTTTTCATCTAGTTATTATTATGTTCCCAAACGAAGTTGGGGAACATATTGTTTTTACTCTGTTTCTTATTATTATTATTTTTCTTCTTCTTCTTCTTCCTGGGTACTTTTTTGTCCGGGAGTGATCTTGTAAACTGTTCGTCCGATGTAGGTAAAACCTTTTTAGGGTTAGTAGACATGTTATGTAGATTTGCGGAATCAAGGTCATTTTGCGCGCACGTGCTTGCAAGAGCGTGCACGTGCAACACGTGAAATGACCAATATAATAAATGTCGCGCAACTTTTGTATTTTTTGATGAAATGCTTTGAAACTTTTAATGTAAGGATATTTTAGTAGCATAGACAATTTGACATGGTCAAAATAGCAAGATCTCACGCGCATGCACGTGCGCTTTGCTCTGATTGGCTGAAACTAAAGTCTCAATATCTTTCTTGTTTTTTGACGAAATCCTTTGAAATTTTGAACATAGCCATGCATTAGGATATCCTACAACACAGTATATAGCAATTATCATAAAAACACGTGCATGCACGTGTGCTGCAATCTGATTGGTTAAACTTTAAATAGCTATAACTCCCTTGGTTTTTAACCAAACAGGATGGGATTTGGAACATATATAGATATAATGGTCTTCTACAAGGAGGTATGGTCAGCATACACATGCATACACATGCATGTACGTGCACTGCAATCTGATAAGCTGAAACTTTAAACAGCTATAACTCCCTTGGTTTTCACCCAAACAGGGTGGGATTTAGAACATAGATAGATGTAATGGACTTCTACAAGAGGGTATCGTCACCATGCTCATGTATGCACGTGCGTGCACGTGAAATGAGTAAATTAAAAAATACACGTGAATGAGCGTATTTTTAAATACTTTTGGATTAAATACTTTAATATTTAGTATATTAAAATATATAGATTGTGTAGACAAGATGATATGGTCATTACGCACATGCATTCACATGTGCATGCATGCAATGTTAAAATTTGAATGAACTTGATACACTTCTGGGTAAACATTGTTAAAGTCTCAAATGCATAGAGGTTGCCTTATCTAATGAAACTTACAGGGGATATGGTACCAAAAGGGAGTTGGGGAGCGTTTGGGGAACATCTGTAACGGTCCCCGTTACAATTAGCACTAGTTATTATTTTTTTTCTTATTTCTTCTCCTGTACTTTTTTTGTCCGCGAGTGTTCTCAGAAACTGTTCACCCAACTGAGCTAAAACCTTTTTAGGGTTAATAGGTGTGTAGTGTAGGTGTGCGGAACGAAGGTCATTTTGCGCGCATACGCACGCACGTGCGTGCGCGTGAAATGAGTGAATTGACTGATATACTTAAAATAGCTATTACTTTTACATTTTTTGATGAAATGATTTGAAACTCATTATATAAAGATATATTAATACTATTGATAATGTGACACTGTCAAATTAGCACGAACTCACGCGCATGCACGTGCGCTTCGCTCTGATTGGCTAAAACAAAAATCTCAGTATCTTCTCTGTTTTTTGATGAAATGCTTTGAAATTCAAAATATAGTCATGAATTAGGATATCCTACAATATGATATAGAAAAAATTTCATGAAATCACGCGCATGCACGTGTGCTGCAATCTGATTGGCTGACACTTTAATTGACTATATCGCCTTTGTTTTTTGTCGAAATGCTTTGAAATTTAAAACATAGTCATACATTAGGATGCCCTGCAATATGATATACAAAAAATTTCAAGAAATAACGCGCATGCACGTGTGCTGCGATCTGATTGGCTGAAACTTTAAATGACTATATCTCCTTTGTTTTTTGACGAAATGCTTTGAAATTTAAAACATAGTCATACATTAGGATGCCCTGCAATATGATATACAAAAAAATTCAAGAAATTACGCGCATGCACGTGTGCTGCGATCTGATTGGCTGAAACTTTAAATGACTATATCTCCTTTGTTTTTTGACGAAATGCTTTGAAATTTAAAACATAATCATTCATTAGGATATCCTACAATGCCATATAGAAAAATGATCATGAAATCACGCGCATGCACGTGTGCTGCAATCCGATTGGCTGACACTTGAAATGGCTATAACTCCCTTGTTTTTCAACCAAACAGGATGGGATTCAGAACATAAATAAATATAAGGGACTCCTACAAGAAGGTATGGTCATCATGCACGTGCACGCACGTGCGTGCATTTGGAACGAATGAAATTAGAAATACACTTGAATGAGTGATTAATAATTTTGGACTGAATGCTTTCACTAATAGTATATTACAGGGAATATGGAACTAAAAGGGAGTTGGGGAGCGTTTGGGGAACATCTGTAACGGTTCCCGTTACAATTAGCACTAGTTTATTTTGTGATTTTGTTTGGCTTATAACTAGAAAACTATTAGACTTACAATCATCAAACTTGGACAATTTATGCATTTTGGGCAGATGGTGTGTCCCGACCTATTTCAAGGTCACTGTGACCTTTAGTTTAAGTGATTTATATAAAAAATTAATTCTTTAAAATTTTTAATTTCATTATCCTAAAAAATGTAAAAATGTAGTTGTATCCTTATTAAAAAAATGCTAAATTAAGTAAAAACTTATTTTTTAACATATACTTTACAGCAAATTCTATAAAAAAAAATGTTAATGATTTGAGAAGAATTCAGTTTGTCCCATGGGCATAATTATCAAGCACTGGTCAAGGAGAATTTTTGATAGCAGAAATGTGCATGTCAGATTAGAGAGAAATTAATGTGTTCATTGTTGGGGAGTTAACTGGCAAGAGCAAGAGTATCATCTTAATTCATCTCTTGGGAGTTGGGCAAAAAGAAATGGCCTTACAGTTGCTTGTATTAATTAAGAGTTCTTGATGGCTGTAGTTCAGAAAAAGATCTTTCAATTGGTGTAATGTAATTAAAACAAATTAATTTTATAGTGTATGATTAAAACTGAATTATTATTGTATAATAGAATTAAATTAAATTATACATGTGTTCATTGAAAAAAATTACATTTCAATTTTTATATATTTGCAGCAAATTGCAGTCATGTCTCACTTAGAATTCTGTGTCAATCTGTTAATCAAGGTTACTTGATTTTCTTGCACCCTAACCAATTTATGATTATCAAACAATATTTGATGGGCATATCATGCTGTGGTGGGGCACTTTATTAGACATTATTATGCTTCCTGTCAATTTGTCTCTATATAGCCCATACCCTACTATTCTCGCATAGTGGTCTAAGGATTTATATAGCGTAAGCATACTATGCCGAAATAGAGCACGGCTTTACTTTCTGAAGAAAATTCTACATTAGACACATCGGGAATCGAACTCACGACCGTGAAGTTGCCAGTCCGATGCCTTATCGATTACGCCACAGAGACGATCACTGATTAGGAGAATTTTATTAAATATATAAACTTAATTTATACAATTGACACAAGAAGGAGAAAATAGACAAATATTATTTGAAAACAGTTATATTTATTCTAAGGAATCTGAGATAAATGTGTACAACAGAGTTTCAAACTAATTATAAACAGATCGTTAGATGAATTGATATCATGGGGTCATTAAAACGCTTTTTTATAAAGCGCTTGATTGAAGGATGTAAAAGAAAATTATTAATGAAAATCAACGTCTGTAAACAAATCAGTCTTACGAACAAAACAGAAAATAAAGATGAGTATCTTTGTGACAGAAAATTCTTACTTATTTAGAGAAAATACTAGTAACCAAAATAACTAAGCATGCAACTAATTCTAGCATGAAGATTTTGAATGAATTTTTGCAAGTGCGCTGTGAGTTTTTGCAAGTGCGCTGTGTTACCACCGTTATTTTCAGGAAAAAATCAAATGGATTGCCGCATAAATAATCACAACAGTCAGCATAATAATAACAATAGTGTTGCATTATGCATGCAACTATATGCCTAAATAGTAGGCAGGGTTTGACACATAGTGCACTCGCCTCCGGCTCGTGCACCATGTGTCAAACCCTGCCTACTATTTAGGCATAGTACATGCATAATGCAACACTATTATATAAATAGTAACACCTCTTACTAGATCCATAAAATATTTCTGAATTGGCACCTACTCTGAAAAACCCAGCGGGGGTATTTGTCCCTATTGGACAGTTCTAGTTATTATCAGTATGTATGGCAATAAAAAAAATCAGTGATAGACTAACTAATAAATTTAGATATTTCAAACAAAAATAATCTACCATACCTCTGATTCTTTATCTTCTGGAAAGCGATCATTTACAAGTCGCTTGAAGTGCTTCATACAGTAGGAGTGGCTGTGCCCACTTGCATACTCTTCATACATGTTTTGAATGGAGTAGCATGTTGGAAGCATCACATTCCCGTTGTTTGGTTGGACCTCCCCATGGGCACTAGCTGAGCTTCTGATGAAGTTGTCAACATCAGCTATCCGGGGCCTGTCATATCTT